>NC_084548.2:30955000-30982500 GCF_033978685.3 Nerophis lumbriciformis | reverse complement strand
ATATATATATATATATATATATATATAGTTTCTTTGCATGCAGTCCGCTTTCGGCCCCCGGCCAAATTTTTTAAGCCCAATGCAGCCCTCCCAGTGAAAAAGTTTGGAAACCCTTGGTTTAGTTAGTGTGTACTATTGACTTTATTGTGCTCCAACAGTTGTATGCAATAAAATTAAATAATAAATTTGTCAATATTATGTTGATATTGTTACACTGTCAATAGCACTCACCAAAAATACATTTAACATTCAGTCATTACATGTGATTAGTATCGGCCGATTTCACTCGTGGATGATCGGTATCAGCATAAATCAGGCAGCATAGAACACTAAGCGTAACATCCCTATCTCTAACACAAGTAACAGGATATGTGCAAATGTCTTTAAATGGGACTTTCAAAATTTAAGTGAAACTTTTAGGAAAGTGTACTCCTGTGGAAAGAAACTTTATAATACTTGTATTCAAGTTCAAAAGATTGATCTTTGAATACTGCTTGAAAATAGCCCCGTGATAAATGAATTCTACATTTCTGACCCTGCCTCCAAAAAGAATCAAAATCGAGAATCGTTAAGAACCGGAATCGATACAACCCAAATTCAAACGATGCCCAACCCTACACATAATTATGTTAAAAACAACACAAATAAAGCATATTTAAAAGGGGAACTGTACTGTTTTGGGAATTTTGCCATCATTTACAATCCCTATTTAAGATAAGAACACGTGCATTTCTTTTTTATGAATTATATTTTGTAATATACAGCACATACAAGGTGGCTAACAATGCAGTTAATGGGAGTAATCTATTGTGCCCATAAAGCCCTATAAAGTACACCCAAAAACCACCAACAATACCCCATTTATATGTCATGACCTGAATGTTAACCAAGTATAAGCAATATAGTTGTTATAAGCACTAACGTCGAGGAACTACTTTTAGCAGCTCACAGGGAGCTAAGTAGCTTATGCAGCTAACGACATACTGAGCCGGTGAGCTGCTGCATTGCCTTTGCGTTGGTAAAAGCTAATGTTATATCATAAATAATGCCTCTCACTTGTATAGTCGAAGGTTGTGGCCATAAACCAAAAAGTTGGTCAACAAATGTTGTGATTTGTCTGTAAAATGAATTATTCTTAAAATGACTAAAATACATAAATATTACATGCCATTATAAATGTGTGTTACTACATAACATATCTACTTACAGCATGTATATAATACGCTGATTGTGGTTTTTGGATGTGTATAGAGCACTTTATAGGCGGAACAGAGTGAATTCCATTACATTCACTGTTAGCTGACTTTTGCTAGCATTTATTTACAAGTTAGAATGCATAAAAAAGAAAAATGTGTGCTTGTCTCAATTGTGAATGACGGCCATAATTCCCCAAAAACTGTGTGTATTCTAATCATTGCAGACTTGGTAACAAACAACGAATATGAATATTTTTGGACAAATAAGGATTCCCAACCTTATCTTTTTTAATCTGGATTTATGGAGCATGAACTACTGCTTCTAGTAGTGGTAGCGGGGGTGTATTTTGTAGCGTCCCGGAAGAGTTAGTGCTGCAACGGGTTCTGGGTATTTGTTCTGTTGTGTTTATGCTGTGTTACGGTGCGGATGTTCTCCCGAAATGTGTTTGTCATTCTTGTTTGGTGTGGATTCACAGTGTGGCGTATATTTCTAAGTGTTAAAATTGTTTATACGGCAACCCTCAGTGTAACGTGTATCGCTGTAGATCAAGTACGCGTTGCATTCACTTGTGTGTGCGTACAAAAGCCGCACATATCTCGTGACTGGGCCGGCACGTTGTTAGAATGGATGAATAGCGGACGTGAAGACAGCTCGTAGAGGACGTTAAAGGCAGTGCCTTTAAGGCACGCCCCCAAGACTGTGGTCCAGGTGGACTACGAGATATAATGACTGATGAACACCTTCGTTCGATAATGAAGGGTGCCTCAGCTCAAAGCCTGAGCTCCGACATTAATGAACTAGCATCCAAGAAAAGATGGCAGGTATCTGGCTTGGGCACATCAGATTAGATCAGTGCGTTGCAAACTGAACAGTTTAAAGTCCCGAATGGTTGGTTTATTCATTGTTATTTTATTTTCAAATTTATTAGCCTGTGGAAAAAGTTAATGTTGATATTTACCTCAGAAGGCTGCAAATAGAAAAGAGGCATTCAATTTTTATTTAAATTGTATTTGATATGCCATTGATATTTTTTAATTATTATTATTATTATTTGAAACTCGATTTTGCATGTCACTATAAAGTTATATAAGCCTTGATTGTTAAATATTCAATGCAAAACTTGTTTGGGTCCCTATTAAAAGGTTAATTTGTTCAACCTTGGCCTGTGGCTTTGTTCAGTTTTAAATTTTGGCCCACTCTGTATTTGAGTTTAACAACCCTGACATAGAGCATACACTGTCTGGATCGCTGTGTACAAACAAAACATGAAAGGTGGGCTAATATTTTACAGATACTGTAATATGATTGTTCATGTTTTTCAAACTGGTGTATTAACGCAGGGTGTTGTGCATTACAAACTCAAAACGTGTTTCGTGCAGACGTAGAAGCTAGGTTATCTCCTGCCGTAGTTAGCTTCCACGGCTAATACTGTAGCACGCCAATGTGTTAGTACGCTAGAAAAATAGTTCCTCAATATTCGTTCTTACAACAACAATGTCACTACAGTTTGGTTATTATACGGGTTACGCAACGTAAATTAAGTATTGTTGATGATTTTTAAATGCATTTTCAAAGTGATTTAGTAGTAGAATTGATAACTACCATTAGCTGCATTGCTGGCCACTAATAATTCCAAAAAAGTGCAGTTCCCCTTTAAGGAATTACTTCAGAGAATAACTTCCATACTGACAAATATAACATAACAGCTCTTGAATAACAAACCTTGTGTCTTGGATCTTTTAAGTTGAACATAATAGTTCTGTACTTATTCATGTATTTGCTGTCTGTATTACGAAAAATGTCGAACATCTCCGTCTCAATGCTTGCAACAAGCTTTGCAGCATCACTTTCACACATTTCCAAATCTTCACAGTCACAAACCCTTGACAAACAAAAACAAAGTTAAGTCAATTTAGATTTAGTTTTCTTCATGTTTCTCTGCAGGTGTATATTTAATCACGAAAACCTCAATCTTAACAACATGCATGAAAAATATATTTAAGTCTCACCTTTTAAGCAAGATGCTCGTGAGGGAGCGCTGGATGCTCTGTCTGACCTGGTTATTTGGCTGAGAGGGTCTGGAGGAGGGAGCGCTTGGTGCAGGTGGTACAGGGAGATTTCGGCTCTCATTCAGTAGGGTGGGGGCCATAGGCTTCAGGCTTGGGGTTGCCATTTGGCTACTTGACAAAGGCTTAAGTCCAGATTGCTTCTTAGGTATTATGTATGTTGTAGAGTTCAAAACACCCCCCTTTTCATATTTTTTGGATCCTGGTGTGTTTGGAGATGATGTGGGGGGAGCCAGACCTAATTTTTCATTAGGCATTATTAAGGGAACTGATTTTTCAGTTTCTACTAAAACGTCACTTTTTATGGAATCCTTTGTGGTGGCATTTGAGTCACTTTGAGGTAGACCTTGTTCGATGGTAGGTTGTTGTGAGGGAGATGCATCTGTAGTTGGGTCCTCTGGGTTTTGTTTTGGAGGGGATTGAGTTTCAATTTGTTTACACCCCTTTGTTACTGTCAGGAAAAAAGAACAGCAGGACATTGTGTGACCAATAATGTGAAAATGTCACAGGTGCTAATAAATTGAATATATTTAAAATCACAAAATTAAATAATAACCATCAGTAAATGCTGCATCTGTCTATTTTAGAACCCAGTGGAGGAGACAAAATTAGGATTTTGAAGATTGTGTGTGTGGGGATGTGTCTGCAGGTTTGAGGGGGGTACTGGTCCTGTGGGCTTATAGGTGTGGTTGTGTTTTATGTATACAGGAAGTATTTAAAGAATGTGAATTCACCTGTGCAAGTGAGAAAATAGGACAGAGGACAACATTTCTATTTTTGTTGACCACTCTGTTTTTGATAAATACACAAAACACAGTCTGGATCTAAGTGTCTTTGTACACCCAATCATGTTTTACAAACTCTAAATATTCACTTCCATCTCTCAGCAGCCAAAAGGAAAGGTTGGTCGCAACACCCAGCAAATCAGAAACAGAATTCCACTATCGGATAAGCGTCATGGCACCAAAGTCGCCATTTGGTTTGATACAAAAATATTTCAGGGACCGCTCTATTTGCGTTTAACACAACACAACGGAAGAAGCAAGTCTTGGGTGTTACACACTTGACACTCCAGGATCGCAAAATACACTTTCACACAGGCACCATCCTCGACATTGCACAAAACTAGGATGGGAATGGGAAAAATACCCAGCTCCAAATATATATATATATATTTTAATAAAACAAGTTACTCAAAGGGGATATATTATGCAAAACCAACTATGTTTTACCTACTAGTACCTGCTTTGTTGTATTTAGGATCTGTAAGTCCCAAAAATTTAAAATCAAACCATAGAAACATGGAGATATTTATTAAACAATCGTGCCTTCCTTCATACTTCCCCCCAAAGGAGCTGTTTGGAGGAACGTCCTTTTGTGACGTTTTTCCAACATGTGATGTTAGTGGATATTGCCATACATTTTAGAGGTTTACCTGAATAGCTTTGCGCGAGTCCGCTTATTGTAGTCAGTTAGGTCCCTTTTCCCTATCCCTTGTTGGGCGTGGCGAAGTTGGTAGAGTGGCCGTGCCAGCAATCGGAGGGTTGCTGGTTACGGGGGTTCAATCCCCACCTTCTACCATCCTAGTCACGTCCGTTGTGTCCTTGGGCAAGACACTTCACCCCTTGCTCCTGATGGCTGCTGGTTAGCGCCTTGCATGGCAGCTCCCGCCATCAGTGTGTGAATGTGTGTGTGAATGGGTGAATGTGGAAATACTGTCAAAGCGCTTTGAGTACCTTGAAGGTAGAAAAGCGCTATACAAGTATAACCCATTTATCATTTATTTATGGTATTTTTTTTTTGTCATAAAAAAATACAATCATGTGTGCTTACGGACTGTATCCCTGCAGACTGAATTGATCTATATTGATATATAATGTAGGAACCAGAAATATTAATAACAGAAAGAAACAACCCTTTTGTACGAATGAGTGTGAATGGGGGAAGGAGGTTTTTTGGGTTGGTGCACTAATTACAAGTGTATATTGTGTTTTTTATGAGGATTTACCAGTAATTAAAAAAAATAATAATAATTTTTTTTTTTTTTTACATTTCTTGTGCGGCCCGGTACCAATCGATCCACGGCCTGTTGGTTGGGAACCACTGATCTAGTCATTGCTATGCTTGAAAATGCCCAAATGTATGTCGAAAATATATAGGATATGCTCTTAAAAGAATTGCGGTAGAGTGAGGTCACAAACATTGCAGAACAATGTGGCGAAGGCCAACTATACTAATAATCACGGTAGTCCAACACTCTAAGATTTCCGGTTTGTTACAGCTGGCTGTTACTTTGGTTATGAATGTGGAAATGAGCGACAGAAATATGGGGGGAAAATATGTGGGAAAAAGAGAAAGTACCGAAGGACTGGATCTGGCTTCAAGTGGGAGATGTCTCAGAGGAGCTTCACCATGCAGATTGAATTCAATATGCTAATGGTAATAAGTACAAAAGATTGTACACCTTTTTGTTTGATGAAGCTAACTAACAAGTGACAATAATTACTAGAGTTTGGTTAGTAACATAACTACAAAAAGTTAGGGGTGGATTGTCAGAAATGTGATAAGTAATTCTATCTTGGGGGTGAGCTGGCTCATCGAGGGATTCTTTTTTTATAGGTTGTATTCACATGATGTCACGTCCAGTTCATTAAATATTCAATGCTGGAAGTGATTGTCAAGCGAGCATTTGTTGTCAAGGCCTTCTGGGCGGCATTTTGCCTTTCTCATAGAAAAATCCCCTATGCTTGAGTTGTTTAAAACCTTTCAAATCACGAAAATTTGTTGAGAGTTCCTTGAGAGGTAATCCAGAAGGGCGAATCTAGAAGGTCGAAAGATGCCAAGATTTAAAAAAGCCACAATGAGAAATGAACAAATCTGTAAATCCTTGTTTGACATACTTTTAACGTTTAGTATTTCACATTTAAGTACCGGTACTATCTTGATCTTAATAGTTTTTTTATCTTGTTTCAGAGTTCTTAAAACACATTTTTCCGATGCGTGTTTTTCAAAACACCAACGAGGCAAATCTTAATAAAATACAGCAAATGTGAGAATAACCTAAAAGAGTTAAGCTTTTACCAAAAGCAGCAATCATAAATGAAGCTTTCAGCACATTTAGCTTTGGTGATATTTTGATAAAGATGGGGAATTAGGGAAAACCAAGCATACTGAGAGCAAGGCAGTATGGCCAAAACCCACCCGGCCAAGCAGTTACAGTGAGCTGTGATCACTTCCACCGCTGCTGCTCACTGCTCCCCTCACCTCCCAGAGGGTGAACAAGGGGATGGGTCAAATGCAGAGGTTAATTTCACCACACCTAGTGTGTGTGTGACAATCATTGGTACTCTCATTTTCTCCATCTTCTGTTAACAAACAATCAGGTCTTCAGTGGTGTGTCCGAATATCTTTGTGTGGGAAAATGAAAAACAGTAAATCTAGGCTATTGAGTGCTAGTCACAGTTTTGTTTACAAGGACGTGTCCTCGCAAAACGCAAAGTCAAGTCATAAAATGCAAACTTACCCGAACAAAAACGATGCATGATTTATTCGGGAGAAGATTAATACCACTTTTAATTTGCCACACAAAAATAAGTTTTACGTCTCTATGCTTTTCCAAGTTTCATCTGTGTTGCAGTGTGGGTTAACCCTAACCAGATAGTTCGAAATGTCTGGGAACACGACTGACGGATAATCCTTGAGATCACGCGACAAATCTTTTTTTGAAAATGTATAGGGATCAATTCTACTGCATAGTTAAATTTTTTCTCGTAATCTGCTAATAGTGGTACGACCTAGGGCTCTTGCATACTCAAGATAGTTTGTTCACTGTTTGCTGCACAGTAGCTATATAGGTATGGTGGACCATCACTTTGTTCACCGAAAGTTAACATCCCAGCAAAAGTCACATGACTGCCTAAAACCTATTGGGAGATAAGACCTGGAGAGGTCTGCACTTTAACATTGCTTTTCTAGTCATTTATGCAATGCAAAGAGTTAAAAAAAAAAAAAAAGTTTTTTGTTGACTGCGTTCACTGTAAATTTGCTGTTGCATATGTAAATGCATATATTTTCTTTTTATCTAAGTTAAAAAAACAACAACATTGTATGTTACTGTGTTAACTATGCCTCGGACATTAAACAGGATAGGACCGCCCATGTTGCAGCTACAGACTATTTCACCAATTGTTTTGTTTTTTGTTAAATCCGATCTTTTTAGTGGCTGTTCGCATTACAATTGGTATTTTAGCTTTGGCAGTTTTACGGGATAATTTGCTCTGATGTCTGCTTGAAGAGCGTGTCTGTGGGCGAGCAGTCAGGGCCGTCCCTGACTGCTCGCCCACAGACACGCTGGTGGAAGTTTCACAAAAGTTCCTAAAACATTTTATTTTCTCCTGTTTTCTGCTCTGGTGTCAACTATTTATTTCATAACCGTCTATTTTGGGGAATAATTATGAAGTTTTGGTCGGAATAGTGCGACCGGAACACGGAAGCGTTCAGACTGAGGACACAACACACTGATTTATTTCCACATACGAAGGAGGCCTGGGTCGGATATGAAAAAAATGGAATTGCACTGTTCACACTGACATGAAAAAATCTGATAAAGGTCGCGTATGGGCATGCAAAATCAGACTTGACTTGCAGTGTAAACAATGCCAAAGTGTTTTGATGGTAAAAATAGCTGATTATAGGCTTCTAAAAATCACATATGAAAGTGACCCTCCATATTCTTTGTTTTAATTTTTTGTACCTCTTGGAAGAACAATTCTTGTTTTAGATGTTTTTTGATCACCATTTTTTGCCTAAGAAAGACAGTGTCAGAAAGTGTAACACCATAGTACAAAATTATGGTCACATCCAAACAAGATGAAATAACTTGTTATGGAGCGGTTTCAGTACACCCTGTGCTTTGTCAGATCGAGCATCTCAGTATTAAGAGTATATCCCTCACATTACAGTAACCATTTTTATTACAGTATTTGGTCTCAAGCGAAAGTACTCTGAAATAACAAGATGGCGGCGCCCTGATGGCAGCGGCTTGCAGACGCTCTTGGAAGTGTAGAGCGATTTGGCAAAAATACCCGTCAATTCTGTCTATTTCATGGCTGGCTCACAGCGTGGACACTTCGTGATCACATACGACCGACAGACGATTCTGGATGTGGATAGATCGGGCCGTTATAGGCTGAAAGATGCGGGTACTTTCGACCTCCTCGCTAGCATGGGGATTCTTCGCCGGCTACATCCAGCGGCCTCGAAAGCAGCGGAGTTAAGTGCCAGCGAGGACCGTCAACGGAAGACACGTAAGCGGTGTGAGCGGAAGCAGAAGCGGGGATGCCGAGCGGTGCTAACAACAAAGCGAAAGGCTAATCCTCAAAGAAGCGCTAGTCCGGGTGAGAAGTTAGTTAAAATAGAACTAGCCAGCGCCAGGCTGGATAATACCTGCACACATAGCAACTATTTTAGAACAATACACAACTCAAAAAATGTTTTTTCTGTGTCAGAAGTAGACATGCACTCTACTGAGGTGGCAAGTTATGATGCGTTCGGTTTATCACAACATCAAGCAAACAATCGGAAAATTCCCGTCATATCAATTCCTAGATATGGTCGAAATTATTTAAAGTGCACTACACATAATAAACACAACATTATTAATATTGCTACTACGAATAATTTCAACAAAAACTCCTCAAAACAGCCCACTACCTATAATATGGGCTTCTTAAACATAAGATCATTATCTTCCAAAACGTTATTAGTTAGTGAGGTCATTAGAGACAATAATCTTGACGTTAGACCTGGCTCAAACCAGACGATTTCTTTGCGCTGGGTGAGGCGTCTCCTCCTGGCTATGCGGGAGCGCATATTGCCCGTCCCATTAAAAGGGGTGGGGGAGTTGCACTCATACACAATAAAAACTTTAATCTTACCCCGAACCTAAATAATAAATATAACTCGTTTGAGATGCTTACTATGAGGTTTGTCGCACCGCTGCCTCTCCACCTGGCTGTTATCTACCGCCCCCCAGGACCCAATTCGGACTTCATCAGTGAATTTTCAGAGTTCGTTGCTGATTTAGTGACGCACGCCGACAATATAATCATAATGGGGGACTTTAATATCCATATGAATACCCCATCGGACCCTCAGTGCATGGCGCTCCAGACTATAATTGATAGCTGTGGTCTTACACAAATAATAAATGAACCTACGCATCGCAACGGAAATACGATAGATCTAGTGCTGGTCAGGGGTGTCACCACCTCCAAAGTTACGATACTCCCGTATACTAAAGTAATGTCCGATCATTACCTTATAAAATTTGAAGTTCTGACTCATTGTCAACAAACTAATAATAATAACTACTATAGCAGCCGCAACATTAATGCTGCCACAACGATGACTCTTGCTGGCCTACTGCCTTCGGTAATGGCACCATTCCCAAATTATGTCGGCTCTATTGATAACCTCACTAACAACTTTAACGACGCCCTGCGCGACACCATTGATAGTATAGCACCGCTAAAGCTTAAAAGAGCCCCTAAAAGGCGCACCCCATGGTTTACAGAAGAAACTAGAGCCCATAAACTATCATGTAGAAAGCTGGAACGCAAATGGCGCGCTACTAAACTTGAGGTTTTCCATCAAGCATGGAGTGATAGTTTAATAACTTATAAACACATGCTTACCCTAGCTAAAGCTAAATATTACTCAAATCTCATCCACCTCAACAAAAATGATCCGAAATTTTTGTTTAGTACAGTAGCATCGCTAACCCAACAAGGGACTCCTCCCAGTAGCTCCACCCACTCAGCAGATGATTTTATGAATTTCTTTAATAAGAAAATTGAACTCATTAGAAAGGAGATTAAAGACAATGCATCGCAGCTACAATTGGGTTCTATTAACACAGATACGACTGTATCTACGAAGGATACCGCCCTCCAAAATAGTTTCTCTCTCTTTGATGAAATAACACTAGAGGAATTGTTAAGATGTGTCAATGGGACAAAACAAACAACATGTCTACTTGACCCATTTCCTGGGAAACTTATTAAGGAGCTTTTTGTATTATTAGGTCCATCAGTGCTAAATATTATAAACTTATCACTTTCCTCTGGCACTGTTCCACTAGCATTCAAAAAAGCGGTTATTCATCCTTTGCTCAAAAGACCTAACCTCGATCCTGACCTCATGGTAAACTACCGGCCGGTGTCCCACCTTCCGTTTATCTCGAAAATCCTCGAAAAAATTGTCGCACAGCAGCTAAATGAACACTTAATGTCTAACAATCTCTGTGAACCTTTTCAATCCGGTTTCAGGGCAAATCACTCTACGGAGACAGCCCTCGCAAAAATGACTAATGATCTACTGCTAACGATGGATTCTGATGCGTCATCTATGTTGCTGCTTCTTGATCTTAGCGCTGCTTTCGATACCGTCGATCATAACATTTTATTAGAGCGTATCAAAACACGTATTGGTATGTCAGACTTAGCCTTGTCGTGGTTTAACTCTTATCTTACTGACAGGATGCAGTGCGTCTCCCATAACAATGTGACCTCGGACTATGTTAAGGTAACGTGCGGAGTCCCCCAAGGTTCGGTTCTTGGCCCTGCACTCTTTAGTATTTACATGTTGCCGCTAGGCGACATCATACGCAAATACGGTGTTAGCTTTCATTGCTATGCTGATGACACCCAACTCTACATGCCCCTAAAGCTGACCAACACGCCGGATTGTAGTCAGCTGGAGGCGTGTCTTAATGAAATTAAACAATGGATGTCCGCTAACTTCTTGCAACTCAACACTAAGAAAACGGAAATGCTGATTATCGGTCCTGCTAAACACCGACATTTATTTGATAATACCACCTTAACATTTGACAACCAAACAATTACACAAAGCGACTCAGTAAAGAATCTGGGTATTATCTTCGACCCAACTCTCTCCTTTGAGTCACACATTAAGAGTGTTACTAAAACGGCCTTCTTTCATCTCCGTAATATCGCTAAATTCGTTCCATTTTGTCCACTAGCGACGCTGAGATCATTATTCATGCGTTCGTTACGTCTCGTCTCGATTACTGTAACGTATTATTTTCGGGTCTCCCTATGTCTAGCATTAAAAGATTACAGTTGGTACAAAATGCGGCTGCTAGACTTTTGACAAGAACAAGAAAGTTTGATCATATTACGCCTATACTGGCTCACCTGCACTGGCTTCCTGTGCACTTAAGATGCGACTTTAAGGTTTTACTACTTACGTATAAAATACTACACGGTCTAGCTCCAGCCTATCTTGCCGATTGTATTGTACCATATGTCCCGGCAAGAAATCTGCGTTCAAAGAACTCCGGCTTATTAGTGATTCCCAGAGCCCAAAAAAAGTCTGCGGGCTGTAGAGCGTTTTCTATTCGGGCTCCAGCACTATGGAATGCCCTCCCGGTAACAGTTAGAGATGCTACCTCAGTAGAAACATTTAAGTCCCATCTCAAAACTCATTTGTATACTCTAGCCTTTGAATAGCCCCCCTTTTTTTAGACCAGTTGATCTGCCGTTTCTTTTCTCCTCTGCTCCCCCCTATCCCTTGTGGAAGGGGAGACACACAGATCCGGTGGCCATGGATGGGGTGCTGGCTGTCCGGGGTCGGGACCCGGGGTGGACCGCTCGCCTGTATATCGGTTGGGAACATCTCTGCGCTGCTGACCCGTCTCCGCTCGGGATGGTTTCCTGCTGACCCCACTGTGGACTGGACTCTTACTGTTATGCTGGATCCACTATGGACTGGACTCTCACAATATTATGTTAGACCCACTCGACATCCATTACATTCGGTCTCCCTAGAGGGGGGGGTTACCCACATATGCGGTCCTCTCCAAGGTTTCTCATAGTCATTCACATCGACGTCCCACTGGGGTGAGATTTTCCTTGCCCTTATGTGGGCTATACCGAGGATGTCGTTGTGGCTTGTGCAGCCCTTTGAGAGACTTGTGATTTAGGGCTATATAAATAAACATTGATTGATTGATTGATTGAAATAAAACTTAGATATACTTTATTGAAGTGCTGTGGATTTAACAATATATATCGTAATACGACAAAAAATGTATCGTACGACATAATTCTCGATTGTATCAAAATTTTAACATCTGGGCTGCAACTAAAGTGACTGCAACAGTTGTTGCTTTGTAGCATTTTTACAGCTTTACAGCTGGAGCTGGCAGAGCAAGGATGCAAACAACCTAGCAGTCTACTACTAGTAGAGACGGAAAGCATAATGAAAGCTAAACCAACAAAACTCAAAGAAGAATTGGTACCAAAATAAGGGAAGCCTTTGTTTGGCTTTGGTTTGGATTTATAAAGTCAGACATCGACCAGTAGGCTAATCTGCTAAAACATGCCGCCAACGAGTCTAATTTAACAAGTCCATTCTTTTCCATCACTTGAAGATACGGCATTTGGACCAACACAGAGACAGTGTTAAATGCGACATAATACTAACGCAACCTCAAAACGATGAAGTGATGAAAATAAGTTACATCTAACAATGCGGACAAAGCTGTTGTCCAAAGGCACCATCTGCACTCATGCAGAATTTACAGATTTGATCTCTAAACGAATGTGTACACATTATCCTATTACACACTCTTGAAAAAGGAAACAAAAGTTGTTTTTAGCTGTCTCGTCTTATATTTAAAATATGTGTATTATGTGTATAAATAAATAATATATGTAAATTAAGAAAAATGCTATTTCTTGGGGTATATTAAGTTAAAGTACCAATGATTGTCACACACACACTAGGTGTGGCGAATATTGTTATTGGGATATCAAAATATGTATATGGAGATGTTGTAGCGAGGCACTAATTGTTCTCATCACCAGATTGGGGATTGGTGGATAGGTCGGTTGTGACCAGTTACAAGGGTACACACTTCCGGGGGAAAAGGGTTTTTTTTTGTTGTGGAAAGAAGTCTGATAATAAACTCAATGGCTCAGAACTACTGCTCTCTCGCCTCATTATCTCGACTGCCACATTGGTGACCTCAACGTTTTTCGGACATGTTTAACGCTGCTGGTCTCGTCATGCCTGACAGCCCGGCGCCATAATAACAGCCAGTAGCGGCTCCCGCCGTTTTTGCTGCAACAGTGAAACTCCCGGAGTTCTGGCAGCACGATCCTGAGCCCTGATTCCAGCATGTGGAAGCTCAGTTTCAACTTCAGGGGATTACAGCAGAAGAGACACGGCACTACCATGTTGTCGCTGCTCTGGACGCTCAAACGACGCGGAGAGTTATGGCCGTGCTGAGGGATCTTCTGGCGGCAGATAAGTACGGTGCGTAAAAGACTTTATTGCTGCGGCTGTACCAGCTGTCCAACGCCGAGCGAGCTGACCGCCTCTCGTCTCTCGACAGCCTGGGAGACAGAAAGCCTACCGAGCTAATGAAGAATATGCTTAAAGTTAAAGTTAAAGTAAAAGTACCAATGATTGTCACACACACACTAGGTGTGGTCAAATGTGTCCTCTGCATTCGACCCATCCCCTGGTTCACCCCCTGGGAGGTGAGGGGAGAAGTGGGCAGCAGCGGTGCCGCGCCCGGGAATCATTTTTGGTGATTTAACCCCCAATTCCAACCTTTGATGCTGAGTGCCAAGCAGGGAGGTAATTGGTCCCATTTTTATAGTCTTTAGTATGACTCGGCCGGGGTTTGAACTCACAACCTACCGGACACTCTAACCACTAGGCCACTGAGTAGGCTTGCATTGCTCGGTTCCTGTGATGCATCGTTCCTGTTCGTGCAGCTGTTTGTCCGTCAGCTACCGCCCCCGGTACGCATGGCGCTCGCCAACACACCGTTTGTCACCACGAAAGATTACCGAGGTTTGGCTGAGGAGGCGGGCAGGATTCTTCCAGCTGCTCGCCAGTTCAGCGTTCAAGCCCTGCTGCCTGCACCGACCTGGAAAGCGCCTGAGGAGCTGGATGCTAGCACTATGGCTGTCCCCATGCACCACTGTTTGCCTCGTTTCCGTATGCCCAAAGACCTCCTGGCGGCAAAGTTTGTGTTTCTCCGTCATGGTAGTCATCGCTCCCAACTCCAACCTCCTTATGACAGCCCCTTTCAAGTGGTTAAAGCAGAGCTCAAGAACTTTGTCATAGACTTGGGGGGTCGGCATGAGCGGGTTACTGTCGATCAGATAAAGCCTGCCTGTCAGGGCCCGGACGGCGTGACGCTACCGCCACTCCCACCTCGTCGGGGCCGGCCGCCTGCATCTGTTCTGGAACCTGTTACCTCTTTTGACAGATGGTCTGGATTGCCCGCTGTTTCGGCCCAGGCTCGGGTGGGGGATTTTGGGGGTAGGGTTGGGGGCGCACTAATTGTTCTCATCACCAGATTGGGGATTGGTTGGATGTGACCAGTTATAAGGGTAACTCACTGGCTCAGAACTACTGCTCTCTCGCCTCATTATCTCAACTCCCACAATATATATTTTTGTCCATATCGCACAGCACAACTTTATCGTATGTTAGTAGAGTAGTCATTGTTCAGCTTGTAGAGCAGTATTATTGTCTAAATAACTGGCAACATAAGTGAGTACCAAGATAATTGTGTCTTGACTTCAGTCAGGCATGGTAGTGGTAGTGTCATGGTCTGGGCCTGTTTGAGTGCTAAGGACACTGGGTAGCTGCAGATCATTAAAAAATAAAATCTGAATATTTCTGTGAAATTCTGAAGGAGACCATGATGCCACCATTTGGAAAATGAGCCGAATGGCAGGATTCCAGCATTACATCAACCTGAAACACACCTCCAAGGTGACAAGTGCCTTGCTGATGAAGCTGAAGGGATCAGAGAAGCCAAGTATTTTTTCAGACCTTAAACAAACTGAGCCCAGGTGAGGCATTTTTAAGCTGACAGATTTTCTGTTATCCACCATCCACCAGCTCCGTGATATCAATAGAGGCAGTGGTAGATGATAATGGTGCCCACACTAAATATTGACACTTTTGTAAACAATAAATATATACCGTATATATACATGTTGCATACTGACTAAGTTATCTGTGGGGATGGAATAAGTGACTAAAAGGGAAGCTCTGCTTCCCCTACAACGTAAAAAAAAAAGTGGTCAAACTTGTACTTTTGTGTTTAGATTTCATTGACTAAACGTGTAATAATGTGTTCAACTTTTTTTGAGAATCAGCTACTTTCGCAACAGCTAACAACTTTTTTCTCATTCAATATTAAACAGTGTTGAAGGTGAGTGTCCATTGACCTTAACGATGGAGCATAGAGTGGATCGTTCCACTGCAGCCAAACTTAACAGTCATTAGATAAATGAAGTGGATAGAAAGCGCGCTTGGCCTCAGCTTGCCTTCAGCATGATGATGGGTTAATCAGGCTGGGCTTCCGCATGACAATGGGTTCATCTTTCCGAGGCTTTCTTTCTTTTTGATTGACAGCAAAATGAGCGAATCAGCGAAATATAAAGCAGCGAAATATAAAGCACTGCCAGATAATTGTTCAAGTTTCATTCTTTTTATATTGTTCTAAGTTGATATGGAGAATTTAACAATACTCTATAAGTGTTTCCTTTATGAAATCTCCTTTTTAATATGTTGTATTCATTATTGGAGACTACTGTTTAGGGAGTAGCTGGAAAAGACTTCCCCTACTTGAAAGACCAGCAGCTGCTAATGAATGAAATGTAAGGTAAAGTACATTTTGAAAATGAGCTAGTTTGAATATGACTGACGTTAGTACAGTGGAAGAATGACAGCAACTTGCAGACACTGGACAGAAAGGGAGGCTGCAAGAGGTGAGAGTCGCGGCAACTTTCGTTGCTTTCGTTTTACACACTATGTACACAATTGCGCAAATTCATCCGATCTGTAAAAAATATGTTAAAAAAAGATAGGAAGTCAAATGCCTCATATTACAACCCCTGACAAAAATGACAAGAATTTCCAGTCTTGGTGCATTCAGTTGTTGAAATGTGTAGAAAAAAATCAGATAACAGACATGACACAAAACTATAGTCTTTTCAAATGGCAACTTTCTGGCTTAAAAAAAAAACGCAAAAATAAATCAAGAATATAAAATTGTGGTAGTCAGTAACAGAATATTTTTAGAATAAACAGAGTGAAATAACAATGGAATCGGTCAATTCTGAGAAAATTATGGAATCATGAAAAACAAAAACACACTACAACACAGTAGTACTTTGTTGCACCACCTCTGGCTTTCATAAAAGTTTGCAGTCTCTGAGGCATGGACTTACCGTGTGACCCACAGTACTCTTCATAAATCTTACTCCAACTTTCTCTGATTGCTGGTGTCAGATGAACTTTGCAGGTTGGAGTCTTGTCATGGACCTTTCTTTTGCTTCAATTTCAACCACCGATTTTCAATTACATTCACATCCAGACGATTAACAGGCCATGACATTGACCTTATATATATATTTAAGGAAAACTTAAGTTTTTGCTTCACAGCAAGAATCATTATCATCTAGAAAAAGATGATGTCATCATCCCCAAACATCTTTTCGATTGATGGAACGTGAAAAGTGTCAAAAATGTCAATGTAAGCTTGTGCATTTAGATGTAATGACAGCCATCTCCCCAGGGCCATTACCCGACGCAGTCGTCTTGATACATTTCATTGGAACAGCACCAAACAAAAGTTCCAGCATCATCATTTTGCCCAATGCAGATTCAGGATTCATCACTGAATGTGACTTCCATCCAGTCATCTATAGTCCACCTTTGCTTTTCTTAGCCCATTGGAACCTTCTTTTTTTCTGTTTAGTTGTAATTAAGGCTTTTGTTTAGCCTTTCTGTGTTTAAATACCACTTCCTTTTGGTTGTTACTTACAGTTCAGTCACAGATGGTGACTCCAGTTTCCGTCCATTTGTTCTTTGTTTGTTTTGCTGTGGATTTTCTGTTTTAAGAAGACATGTTGCTTTATGTTTCCTGTCTTGACACTTTAATGTTTTTCTTGGTCAAGTATGCCTGCCTTTTACAACCTTCCCATGTTGTTTGTACTTTATCCAGATTTTAGACACAGCTGACTGTAAACAATGAACATCTTTTGCAACATTGCGTGACTATTTACCTTTTTAAATACATTTGATAATCATTTCCTTTGTTTCAATTGACATCTCTCATGTTGGAGTCATGATTCATATCAATCCAACTTGTGCAACAGCTCTCCAAGGTGTGAACACTCCTTTTTAACTGCAGACTAATAAATAATTTAATCTGATCCAGGTGTTAGTTTTGGAAATGGTAGTGTGATTCCATACTTTTTTCCTCAGAATCAAGTGACTCATAATTATTTTACTCGGCTTGATCTAAAAATGAAACTTTAACTAACACAATTCATATTCCAGATTGTTTACCGTTACTTAAAGCCAAAAAGTTGCCATTTGAAATGACTATAGTTTGGTTTCATGTCTGATATCTGCTTTTGTTTTACAAAATTCAACAACTGAATCAACATCCTCCAAGGCTGGTAATTCCATATTATCCAGGAGTTGTATGTGTTGCATTATACAGAATATAAAATAATTTCAAAACCAGCAGATGGAACATATTGAAGTAAAAGGTAAATTAATCCCTCCATGATTTTATGGGCATTTTTACATGATTGTTGTTGCACGAAATGCCTGATTTCACAATAGCATTTTAAAAAAAGGTGCAACAAAAAGTGCGATTGTGTAAAGCTTTTTTGTTTCATTTCAATAATCTTGTAATTTTTATTTGAATTTCTTATTTGAAGTGTTCTCTGTAGCCTTCACTCCAAAAAGCATAGAATTTTCAACAAATCAAACAGAGTATTAGTTATTTGGACACAGGCATGTGCATTGTTTTAAAAACAAATATTGACGTTTCAATAGTTTAGGCATTTTAAGTCGCAACAAAATTACAAAAAAAGCCCAATAAATACAGGGGGAATTGTATTAAACGTTATTTTAGTACACTTTACAAAATACTACACAGCAGTCCAGATTCATCTTCTGATAAGCTTTCACTAATGGCAATCACAGCGTTCATTTCATTACCATCGCCGTCCACAGAAAATGATTTTGCAACCTCAAATTGGGCTGTTTTTGTGCAACCTCTAAGCTATAGCTTAGCTTCATTACAACTACCTGGAATTTCCAGTATGGTATTATAACCAAGTATGCTTCCGTCATAAACCTTTTTGGAACTCACAAAATTCCACTTAGAATGGCCAAACTGACTTGATTACTCAAGTATTTAATTTGGGCTGGATCTCATCAAAATAACCATCCCGTTGATCACGATTGACCAGTTGATCT
This sequence comes from Nerophis lumbriciformis, assembly GCF_033978685.3. Classification (NCBI taxonomy): domain Eukaryota; kingdom Metazoa; phylum Chordata; class Actinopteri; order Syngnathiformes; family Syngnathidae; genus Nerophis; species Nerophis lumbriciformis. Next base: position 30,963,901 of record NC_084548.2, on the reverse strand, counting down.
TTGGTACTTTTCTAGTACATCCCAAAAATGTTTGGCATCGAGGCACACATTTTAACCCTTCAACACGCCCTTTCATCTGGCCACTTCTCCAGACATGCACTCCCGTCAAGCGCAACCCCCGAAACCCAGACAACACACCAATGCCAAAGCACCAGCGCGGAACACACTGCGTTGACGTGCAGATTTAAAAAATTATGTTGCGCCGACTTGAATGGTTTTTCATGGGTGCCTGGCCTAATGCAGAAACCAAATGAACCACAAAAAAGCAAACATGAGAAATACAAGACTAAGGGTACAAAGAGAAAAGCCTAAATGTTGACACCAACACCAATAATAACAAAGCTTTGCATCACTTTTTTAAGCTATTCTACTAAATGAATAATTTTAACATGTATACAAATATCACTTTGGGAGGTCAGTGATTGAGCGTTCCTTGGTTCATGGCTGAGATCAGGGATCTTGGGCTTAAAAAAATTGGTGACCAATGCTTTAAAACGTCTTAACCATGACCCATGTTTGGTCGCAAGTGTCCAACATGGACCAAACAAAAAACATTGTTTCTTAGCTGTGGTTTGTATGGGCCAAAGCAGTACTCTGTTGCAATACACTTTTTCACCACTTGTGGCAGTAATGACATTATCAAACAAGCAGAAGAACTCATAGAGAAGTTTCTTAAGCACAACAATTATGACTAAAGTGGTGAAGTTGTATTTTCATTTGCATTTTAATCTTAACAGCAATTTTAAGTGTACAACATCATTATAAGTGAAGAGTTTAGCCCCATACCACCATATTTAAAGAAGTGGAGATTGCCAAGTTAAGATAGCAACTAATTAGACTTGCGGACATGCCATCAATGATTGTGTGAGCTTGAAAGAGGTCAGTATGAAAATGTATTAGCCATGACGGGCCAAATGAAATGATACGTCGGGCCAAATTGGGCCCACTTTGATTGATTGATTGATGATGATCACTTTGGGCATAACTAATCTACGGTGAGCTGAAAGGTTACCCCCTCTGTAGCCTTTACTTTCAATTACAGATAGAATATTTAAATTATGCTCCCACAGCATTCAATGCAATGCAAACATACACAGTGGTTCCTCAGCTTTCGAGTGTCCCAGCTCACAAGCAGTCTCCCCTGTTAATTTTTATGTTTTAGCTTGAGGGCAAAATTCGGGTTACAAGCCTCTCCACCACTATTTGGCATAGTTAATACCACACTGAACCCCTTAATATCAGCCCCAAAACATCCACTTTCTTACATGCTCGCATTAGCATGTAAGCTCAATGGTCTCGCCCCAGCTTACATTAAAGATCTCCTGGACCAACCCACCAGCTCCAGGCTTGGTCGTTGTCTTAGATCGGACAACCAGATGACCCTGAAGGTCCCACGGTCAAACCTAGTGACAAAGGGAGACCGTGCTTTCTCAGTGATGGCACCTAGGCCATGGAATAAGCTCCCTCTGAATATTAAGTCTGCCACCACTCTGGACTCTTTTAGAGCACAGCTTAAAACGCACCTCTTTACCGCAGATGAGTTTTGATTTATGTGTTCATTGTGAGTCTTAAATGTTTAGTTTAGATTCCTTTGTGTGTCTCAGTCTCTGTTTGTGTTTTTTTTGTTTCTCCACTCGGGCTGCACCCCGGGCTGATGTAACAGTTGGTTGGGGGGCGCATAATAAATGAAAATAACATAACATAACATTAGCTAAAAGTTAGCGAGGTACTTTTTTTTTTCAACCTTGGGAACAATTAAAGTATGAGGGACGGTGCTAAAAAGAAGGAGCATTAATAAAAAAAAAACATGATTGAGGTATGTGTTTTTTTAAAACGGCAGACATTTGTCCACGGGAATATGGTGAAACTGCTGATGGCGTGTTTAACGGAGAAGCAGCTCAGAAGGGACACCGTAGAAGTCCACTCTCCAAAATAAATGTTGTACACTATCACTATATTACTTCAAAAAACTACTGTAGTTGTTAGTACTATATTTTATTGTATTTTTTTTTTGATGAAAAAATATCTTAACGGTATTTTGTCTTATTTCAAAGCATGTTATATGCTAAAATGGTGGTGTCTTCGTGGTCCTTGCACAGATTAGTTGAATTTAATCAATTTAAAATGGGGAACACTGATATGAGATACAAGTATTTTGGGTTATGAGCTCCATCACAGGACTAATTAAACTTGCAAGCTTAAGTACAATAGTATGCTGTAACTCATGAGACTCATAATGTATAACATTACATGGGCTGTTTGCAATTTGCTTAATGTTGCATTTTTCAAACCAGTATTTATAGCAAGAACACCACCAGCTATCTTAAGGTACCATTAGTTGTTAAACAGAACAGAGGAAGTAGTCTGGCGTTCATGGGTGTCACTCACCGCTGAATCACGCAGGGAGTGTGTAGACACACAAAAACAGTGTCAGAAAAGAAACTAAAAATTTGCAGTCATGTTGTTGTTATGATAGAATATACATGCAATGTTGTATGTAGCTAAACTTCGCGAAATTGCTACCGTAGCTGACAACACACAAAGCTAATGTGTGTGTGTGTTCGTTAAATAGGGCATAGTTTACAGTATATGCTAATGGTGCATTCCATTTGTACTGGGAAGTCGGAATTTTCATGTTCCAATCTAAGTTTCAACTGGAACGCCCATTGAGGTCGGACTTTCGACAAGGGAAGCCGGCGCATTCTCACCACCTCAAAGTTTGTTTCAAAGATAGTTGCTATGGATGTAAACAATAATATCAGCTTCTATAATATCCATTATTAGCACTTCAGATTAGTTTTTGTCGCAGTAAATCAGCCATATATGATTTATTGTTATACGTTTATATATGCTAAAGACATTACATTAATTTCATGTGATATATATGATACATCGCGAGCAATAGTCTGTTTCCTCTTTATCCACACTGTTTAAAGGTTGCAGAAAGAGTGCCTATTTTCCCATAAGTTGTTTGTATTGAGACAAGACAAGCGCAAAAGTAGATTTTGTGGATGGAGCCATCTGGATTTCCGACATTGTAACTGTAACGCTCACAACTCTGCTGTGACATCATTCATTCCCATTGCATTGTTTATAACACTTTGGAAAGTAAGCGCTCTACAGGCAGTCATGTAAATGTTGCAAGCAGCCCCTTATACCAGGTAATCAAGAGAAGCTGCGTTTTCTTTAACCCTTTAAACAAATGCGCAAAACCTAAAAATCGCAATAAGACACTAGTAATGGAAACACCTATATTAAAAAAAAAACTCAAATACCTTAAACATTTTTACCCTGTCATGAGGTGGTTTTTCAGACGTTTTGATATTGAAGTGTCGCAAAAGCATGATGGAATCACTTTTCCGCATTTACAGGGTGACGATGCAGGACAGCCAGTACAGACTAATCGTTGCTTCCGACCGGTTGGCAGGGGAAGGCGAGGAGGCACCGGGCTGTCTACCAAGTCCCTTCCCAGGAATAGAGGCCGCCCTGCAGGCTCGGAGACACCCTTTAATGGAAACACCTACAAGTCGCAAATGTACTTTGTCGAAATTTTTGAAATATCGCTTTTATTTTGCGGAAAAAACGCAACTAGAGAAAAAGAGACAAAAAAATATTCAGTTTTATGTATTGATGATGGGAAGTGTTGGAGAAATGTTACTTTTCATTAAACTATGATAGCAAAGAACAGAATGAGGCCAAGATAATAAGAGTGTTACAATAAAACCATGACCAGACCAGAACAATTTGATCAAGCAATTTAGCAACTGATGGGAAAGCCACGGTCGAGGTTAAAGATGACATGCAAGACAGGTCAGTGTTTGTGGATTACCAACACAAAAAAGTATGTACTCTGAAACCAAACACAAGAGCATTAACATTAGCCATTGGGAAAGCCAAAATGCCTCAAATTATAGACCCATTTACAGAAAAATATATTTCAGGTAATAAGTATCTATTTACAATTATTTGTGTTGCAATAGTACTGTTCTTCTACACTATGGAATGTCAATTTTTGTTTATGATAGGCTGCATGTCACCATTTTGGCCACTAGAGGGGAGTCATGTTACACTTTTAAGTTGTTGGACAAAACGGTTACTAATAGTGTTTACATTACATCACTTTTCACTGAATATGTTGAATAAAGCCAAGCATAACATTTCACTAATACACTTTTCGCCACTATATCAATACTAAGCAAAACCTGACAGAAGCTGAATTTTAAATGTCACCAAGGCAAATAACATAGTTATGAACAGAAATTAACATTAAGACTGGAATCGTCCAAATGAAATCACTTGTTTTTATTCCAGATTAAAGTGTATTTATTTTGTTAAATTTTAACCTAATAAAAACATTATTATTACCTACTGCCTTTAAAGAATACTGTCAGAAGAGTGAGCATTGTAACAATGTTATTTAGGCTTTAGTTTCATGGATTAATTGGCAAGCACCTGAAAACACGACACATTTTAGCTTTCCATCATTGTTCTGAAAAAAATATAAACAATAAAGTCCATAATAGTCAGCATAGCTTAGTGAATGAAAATACAATTGTTGGACCAACAATCATACTATTTATCACTAGGACTTAATATGATGCTAGTTTATTTGCACAACCAGGTCTACTTGTCTTTTCTTTAGGTTTAGTTCTGCTCACAAACACTAACTATATAGTAGAGAAACAGTTTCTCAAACCAATCAAACGTTCAAACATTTTACAAAGTGTTCTTTGCAGACACAAGCATGGTACAATTGGTTTCCACAAGATGATGACAGTGATATTTCGAAGAGCCATTTCCTTCGACATGCTTGTTTTTTTCCTGACTTTATTACATATATGAACCGTTTCTTTCAGGACTCTATGGAAGCGCTTTGCTATGTCTCTGTTGGAACAACTGGAACAGAACAGCAATACATCATTTTCTATTCAAAGTCTACACTCACTCTCACTTGTTTTAATGCTCCTTTCAAGCTGGTTGACCAGCATGTGAATTATGCCGCAGTGAAGAAAAACGGATGCAACGTCATAAGCAACCCAGCAATACCCCATAATGACTACTTAATATTTTGTTTTACAAACTAATTGAAAATTAAACAAAACTAAGAAATCACATGTACATAAGTATTCACAGCCTTTGCTCAATACTTTGTTGATGCACCTTTGGCAACAATTACAGCCTCAAGTCTTTTTGAATGCGATGCCACAAGTTTCGCACGCCTATCTTTGAGCAGTGTCGCCCGCTCATCTTTGCAGCACATCTAAAGTTCCATCAGGTCAGATGGGAAGCATCGCTGCACAGCAATTTTCAGATCTCTCCAGAGATGTTCTATCGGTCTATTCAAGTCTGGGCGCTGGTAGGGCCACTCAAGGACATTTACAGAGTTGTCACAAAGCCATTCCTTTGATATCTTGGCTGTGTGTTTAGGATCGTTATCCTTCTGAAAGTTGAACCGTCACCCCAGTCTGAATTCAAGAGCACTCTGGAGTAGGTTTTCATTCAGGATGTCTCTGTACATTGCTGCATTCATAATTTCCTCTATCCTGACTAAGTTCCCAGTTCCTTCCGCTGAAAAACATCCCCATGCGTCAGCGTAGGGATGGTTTTGGCCTGGTGATGAGCGGTGCCTGGTTTTCTTTAAACCTGGCGCCTGGCATTCATGCCAAAGAGTCCAATCTTTGTCTCATAACACCAAAGAATTTTGTTTGTCATGGTATTTCAGGGACAAGTTGGCAAACTTTTTACTAAGAAATGGCTGATGTCTGGCCACTATACCATACCGGTGTGATTGGTGGATTGCTGCAGAGATGCTTGTCTTTCTGTTAGGTTCTCCTCTTTCCACAGAGGAATGCTGAGGCTTTGACAGAATGGGCAGTTCTTGGTCAACTGCCTGACTAGACTAAGATAAATGCAGCAATGTGGCAACCAATGTTCCCTCTAATTTTTCATGTGTGTGAGCAAACGCACAAACACCCTGAGCATTCAGTGGAATACAGACATGCACACTGTGGTCATACCAGCAGCACATTTGTCTCAAACCTGACATAACAATTTAAATGTCTTATTATTATAATCAAGTGACTAGTCAATTTCAAGAGATTATTTTCTAATGTATGTGATTTGGCCCACTTAGATATTGTTGTTTTTTTTTAATCAGCTATGCACTATAGTATTTAATGCCTGGGTGGGGGTCTTGCTTTGGAAAGATTGTGTACCTCTTTCAGAGATCACATTTAGTTCCCCTTAAAACATTCACATGTTGCATGAGATGAAGTTTTTATTAACTTTCTGTCCGTATAATAAATATTTTTATTAGCAATTATGTAGTCTTGTAACATCATTTCATGATTAATATCCAAAAAATACCATTCTTAACAAATGACAGTAGAATAAGCACACTGATTGAGGAGTCATAGTAAAACGACCAGAAATTTACACTTTACGTGTAGTGTTGGAGTTGTCCAACTTTTTGTGTGGCCATAAACGCACCAGTGGCTAATTGCCATAGTGTATGTGTTGGTGCAGGTGAGAGAGAGAGCAAATCATTTGTCATCTGTTAATATAACAGATGACAAAGAGTTCCTTTTGGCTTGGTTTGTACGGTAGACAACGACCAGTTTTGCTAGATAAAAGTATTTTACACATTATTTTGGTGTGGTTATGGCCGACAAACAATTTTGCTAAATAAAGGGACCGATGAAATTCCTGTCCTCCTTTAAGTGTCTCCACAGACGTTACAATAATTTAAGTATTGACAAACATTGTTTTATCTGTTGTGGCCGCCTTTCGTCACCTGTTACTCACAGTTGCATTGCAAAATCATACAAAACAAACGATTTGTTTATTTTGTTTAGAGTGGGATTTGATTGTTTGTGCGGCATAGCTTTGCTGTGCGCAGAGGACGCGTGAGCAGTGCGCACCTTAGAGGGAACGTTGGTGGCAACATATTTTTTTTTAAACTTGAGGCTGTAATTGCTGCCAAAAGTGCATCAGCAAAGCATTGAGCAAAGTCTGTAAATACTTACAGGTGTACATGTTTTGTTTTTTTTTAGTATTAATACGGATTAATACGGCGTGGCGCAGTGGTAGAGTGGCCGTGCGCAAGCCGAGGGTCCCTGGTTCAATCCCCACCTAGTACCAACCTCGTCATGTCCGTTGTGTCCTGAGCAAGACACTTCACCCTTGCTCCTGATGGGTGCTGGTTAGCGCCTTGCATGGCAGCTCCCTCCATCAGTGTGTGAATGTGTGTGTGAATGGGTAAATGTGGAAGTAGTGTCAAAGCACTTTGAGTACCTTGAAGGTAGAAAAGCGCTATACAAGTACAACCCATTTACCATTTATCATTTAATAAATTTGCAAATTTAAAAAAAAACGAAAAACTTTTCACATTTTCATTATGAGGTATTGTCTGTAAAATTTTGAGGACAAAACGTATTATTCCATTTTGGAATAAGGCTGTAACATAACCAAATGTGGAAAAAGTGAAGCTCTGTGAATACTTTGCGGATATACTGTACATGTGATTTTTTTTTCCATAAATTTGCAAACATTTCTAAAAAAAACTAACAAAACGTTTTTACATTGTCGTTATTGGTATTGTGTGTAGAATTTTAAGGATAAAAAAATTATTCCATTTTAGAATAAAGCTGTAACAACAAAATGTGGTAAAAGTGAAGCACTGTAAATTCTTTGCGGATGCACTGTATATGGTGAATAAATGCTGACCATTCGAACACCCACAATAGAGGGAGGAGATCAAAAAAATAATTTTGTGTTCGCAATGTGATTTATTGAGGCTGAAACTATTCTTTGGCCACTGTTTTGCATTTACAGTTGCAAGAAAAATTATGTGAACCCTTTGGGATTACTTGGATTTCTGTATAAATTGGACATTAAATGTGTTCTGATCTTTATCTAAGTCACAACAATAGACAAACACAGTCTGTTTAAACTAATACTGCACCAAAAAAAATTAAATCAATATTTTATTGAACACAACATTAACAGTGCAGGGTGGAAAAAAGTATGTGAACCTTTGGATTTAATAACTGGTTGAGCCTCTTTTGGCAACAATAACCTCAACCAAACATTCACTGTAATTGGAGATTAGACTTGCACGATCTGGAGGACTTTTGGACCATTCCTCTTTACAAAAGTGTTTTCAGTTCAGCAATATTCTTGGGATGTCTGGTGTTAATTGCTCCCTTGAGGTCATGCCACAGCATCTCAATCGGATTAAGTTCAGGAATCTATGACTGGGCCACTCCAGAATGCGTATTTTCTATTATTTAAGCCACTCTGTTTTTGATTTACTTTTATGGGTCATCGTCCTGTTGCATCACCCATCCTCTCTTGGGCTTCAGTTGGCGGATAGGTGCTTTTAAGTTTTCCTGCATTATGTTTTGATACAATTGGGAATGTATTTTTCCGTCGATGACAGCAATCCGTCCAGTCCCTGAGACAGCAAAGCAGCCCCAAACCATGATGCCCCTTCTGCCATATTTCACCAATGGGATGAGGTTTTGATGGTGGTGTGCTGTGCCTTCCCCCCCCCTTCAAACGTGCAGCAATATTTTTTTTTGACAGCGGTGGCTTCCTCTGTAGTGTCCCCCCATGAACTCCAGTCTTGTTTAATGCTTCCCTTATTGTTGGTTGGTCAACAAAAAAGTTGTGTTGAAAAAATAAAAAACAGGAAAACATACAATTTTAAGAAGACTGTGTCTATTGGTGTGACTTAAATGAAGATCAGAACTCATTTTATGCCAAAATTATGCAGAAATCTAAGTAATCCCAAAGGGTTCACATAATTTTTCTTGCAACTGTATATTTAGCACATTTGAAATGTGCGTGCAAACTGGCTGTAATGCACATGTGGTTGTGAGACAGGAGGAGTTCGCACTG
>NC_084548.2:30922500-30950000 GCF_033978685.3 Nerophis lumbriciformis | reverse complement strand
GTATATACACACACAGTGTATATATGTGTATATATATATATATACACACACACAGTGTGTATATATGTGAATATATATATACATACACATACTGTACATACAGTATATATATATATATATACATACATACATATATATATATATATATACATACATATACATACGGTACACATATATATACATACATATATATATATATATATATATATATATATATATATATATATACATACACATATATATACATATATATATATATATATATATATATATAAATATTTATATACATACACATATATATATATATACATATATATATATACACACACACACACACACACACACACACACACACACACACACACACACACACACACACACACACACACACACACACACACACACACACACACACACACACACACACACACACACAGCTTTATCGTGTTCTAGGGTCCCTTTTTTCAGGAACACTGATACAAAAATTGACAATGTCTGATAGAATGCAACAAGCGTTCTAACAGACCACCTCATATAACAGAATGGAATTGTACGGGGGGGGGGGGGGGGGTGGTTTACAGATTGAGACACCCAGAATGTAAATGAAAATAAAGAATGTGGGATTTACAACATTAACTTTGAACGACAAAACACTGAATAACATTTGAATGTTGCTCTTCTTTTACTTCTTAGACCACCTCCCTGATCAACTTATTTTATAATCAAACAAAACACAACACAAATGCAACAAACACATGCGGAATATGAACATTAAGGGTAAAACACCTACAATCTGATATCACTTCTCTGCAGAACTTTGTTGTAAAAATCGGCTTCCGTGTCCGTCCCTTACACCTGTGGTTCAGGCTGGCTGCTCTGGAAACAAACCCTGCCCACACTGCTTGGTGTCTCGTCTGCCTGGAGTTGCTGTGACGTAGATTACCGTAATGACCCGTATATCACTCAAAAGTGCAGATTCCAACCATTTAAATACTTTTCATAGTTCAAGACGTATGGTAATTTGAAAAAACAGCACTGCCTATCATAATGGTGGCTCCAGTTCTGATGTTAAAGGTCTAAAATAGATTGGGGGCCTAGGTTTGCCTTAACACAAACAGCAGTGATCAGTTTCAACTCGATAGTCTTGCCACAACAGCAACACAACAAATCCACTCAGTGTGTGGATTTAGGATTTTAAACATCAAGATAACAACTAAATCAGGACGTTACATTAACTTAATTTTGCGCAATTACTACTTCAAGGTTAACTAACTGCTACAGCGGTAGACTAACATTGCCAAAATTGTGTATCAATGATCAATTTTGGTTTTGTGCGGAATGAAAGCACTTCAACTACAGAATGTAAAGTACTGTTTTTTGGACATTCCCTGTTCTGTATTGCTGCTTGTTCTTACAAGAACAGAAAGCCTATCTTTGTGACCACAAATAATCCCTGTATAGTCAAGGTCACTTAATGCTGGAGTTTAATTATCAAAATTTGTTAGGATTCTATTTCTTACTGGTAAATGTATTACTTAGTTCAAATTGTATCTATTTTATTCAAGTATTTAAATCACTATATGGTAAACCTGCATGTCCCAAAATTTTGCACAAATAAAATAGGCATCATTTTTAGACACATTTGTGAGTTGTCCTATTATTAATTACCGATTACGGCACCATTTAAATAATATTGTTCTGAAAAAAGGTGTCGCTTTATAAAAAACATGCAACCAGTTGCTTAATTCGATTAGCTAGCTACATAAGTAACGGACAGGTTTTGATGACATTTTCAGAAAATGTCCAAAACGGGTCCCGGAACAAGTGCTTTTGTCGTTTTTATAAGTCATATATGAACTCGTCACAATACTTATTATCTTTCATTCAATGCCGTTTAAGCTGAACTAGGTTTACACTGTTTTTGTTTTCGTTTTGTCTAAAAATAACCACAATGTATCAACATTTTTTGACCTGAATTGCTATGGTTATTTTGTTTGAGGAAACCTTTAGCGTTGATGTGTATGAGTGCGCATGCTCAGGAGCTTTGGGCAGCAAATTCTTATGTGTAGCAAATTTTTCCCGAACACCAGCACCATTTTTAAAAGTACTGGTTTGAACTGTTAGTTTAAAATTCAGTAGTTACTGGCTCAGAATGTTTCTTTTATTGGCTAAGTGGTTTAATGATACATAAATGTATTGCAAAATACATTTTACGGACACCAGTTTGAGAATCCCTGCTTTAAAAAAAATACATATATTAAGGGAATGTTGAGTGTCACAAATCTTGCCATCTCTGCTAAGTGGTGAATGCGAAGAAATATGCATGTAGTGTAAAGCACCCGGACACCCAGCAATCACTCCAGATATGTTCAAATGGCTCCTAACTTCACAGCCATGTCTCAAGTTAATGGTAATGTTTCGCTTGTTGAGTTTCCTTTGATGCAGAGATGAATATCAGCAGCAAGAGGCTGTGTGCAGTGACACCACTGGGCCAGAGATCTTAAACAGACGTTTGGCATACAGTCACCGTCTAAGCTTGTGTTGCTTCCTGACCTCGACAAGTAGGAATTTGTTAGAACCACAACTTGAGATGATCCATGTGACAACCAAGAGCCAGTCGCTCCATCGGGAGATCTGACAGGAAAAGGTGTTGTGATCTTTAGTATTTGTGTCATCTAAATGTCGTACAATGGTATTTTGATTTACAATACTACTTTTTGGAAAAGGAAAAAAAAGTAGGTTTTCTTTTCAATTGAAACTTCTTTTTTTTTTAATTGTAAAAAAAATAAATAAATAAAAAAGAGTCGGAGTCTCCCAAACATGTTTCACCATTTGGAATGAAAAAAGTAAAATAATATATAGTTTGATGGTTTTGACTGGCCTTGCATTGCTTCTGAGGTTCCTGTCGTAAGCAGTGAAATCTGAAAGACTGGGCAGCTTCATCTTCCGTCCTTTTTATATGGATTTATAGGGATGTTTTATAACCAATGTGCAGTTTCCATTGTGGAAGGATTGAAAAATAAAAATTTAAAAAATCATTGGCACCTCCATAGGGCTGACTGTGATGAATTGTTAAAGTACCAATGATTGTCACACACACACTAGGTGTGGTGAAATGTGTCCTCTGCATTTAACCCATCCCCTTGTTCACCCCCTGGGAGGTGAGGGGAGCAGTGGGCTGCAGCGGTGCCGCGCCCGGGAATCATTTTTGGTGATTTAACCCCCAATTCCGACCCTTGATGCTGAGTGCCAAGGAGGGAGGTAACGGGTCCCATTTTTATAGTCTTTGGTATGACTCGGCCGGGATTTGAACTCACAACCTACCGATCTCAGGGCGGACACTCTAACCACTAGGCCACTGAGTAGGTGGCCTAATTGTGATGTGTTTGTGAACGGTTTGCCTCCAGCCACAAATTACAAAAAAATTCTGATACCCTTTAGTGTGTAAAAGATGTGAGGCTCATGTATATTTATATATTTATGTCTACAAGCACATACAGTTGGTAGTTAAAAATAGATTTTATGAAGTCGTACTTCTTTTCTATATTTCAAGTGCTTTTCTAATTGATTTAGGTATAAACCCACAAAACCATAATTTTAAATTTCCAGTTTTACTTATTTTGGCTCAAAACAAAATAAATTTGTTTTCTTTCTTCAGTAAAAGGCAAGTGATAAAACTTATCAAGGAATTTGTTTTGAATGTCATGTGTACTATCACACTTCCAGTATAGGGAATCTACTAATACCTAAACAGAATTTTTTTAAACCCTGTAGCGTTGTTTTTAAATTGGTGTGTAGCAGCATGCTCCACCTCACAAGCATTTGTGTGGGAGGCTAAATGAAATATGACTGAGCATGATTAAAGATGTTGTAACATGTGACAGATGCTGGTAATGTGACTACAAATCCTGACACTGTTCAGAATTAGAATTTGCTGTTGTAGTCAATCTTGTTAAACCTAAATATATTGCTGTTCAAGTGCGTGGGAGGCTGAAGTTTCGTGTGTTTTCTACTTTCAAAAATGTCTTATAAGGCTGTCAAACCACCGGTCAAAATTAACCAGCCAAGATTATGTGTTGTGTAAACTTTGCAATAAAAGCGTACTTTAGAAAAAAAGGGTCAAAGCATGAATATGCTTGTTACCAAACCACAAACAGCTTTTTTAACTCATTATATTCAAAAGTTCTCCCACGTTGCTGAAAGTTGTATGCAGGGGTTGCTGAAAGTTGTATGCAGGGGTGCCGCCAGGGCTTTGGGGCCAAAGTGTAAAATATATCACTTTGGACCCCACAAAAAAAAATAAAAAATCTGAAGTAATGTTTTACATTTTTCTAGGGCCCCTGTCAGTCATGGGCCCTTAGAATCGTCATCACTCCCCTGCCTCTTACAGAACCTGGGTTTTATGGTTGTAGTGTGGTGATATGTATGCAATAACATGTTTTCCTTTGCAGAGAACGGATGACCTCAAACGGGCACATGAAAAGGCTGACTGGAAACGGTTGGTGACATTGAAAATAGAATTTTCTCCATCGGTCTGTGCACCGCAAAATTATCCTCCATCTCTTAATTTGCAGGCTATATCTAATTCCTTATAAGATCCCTGAGTATGTATGTATTCACATACTGTACTCATCACTTTGTGATGAGAGGCGCAGCATCAAGAGTGTCCAAGCTGCAGAAGCAAGACAATGAGCTATGTAAGAACCAAGGTTCTGATCAAAGTCAGAACATGTTGCTGGGCCAAGAATGTCTGTAAGTTATGACGTGCAGGTATGTGTTACGAGAAGCTTTTTTGTATGCAGCCTATGTGAACAAAACCCAGTATTTCCTCATAGAAGTATCAATTGAATTACCAATGATGTGAACACGTCATCATAGGCAAGGTACACAAGATGGTTAGAATTTAGTGGCACTGTGGAGTTGGAAAAGGCTTGTTCTCCAAAAACATAAATAATACCTGTGCTGTTCTTCAAGATGTGTGCAACTGAAAAGTTTGTTGGCTGACGAGAAGTGGCTTACTTCTTCCACAACAATTGTCCCTGTGTTCTGTTTTGCAATTTTTTTTACATCACTGTTCTTACAACTGTGTTCTTCAATTACACAAAAAACACACATTGTTATGGTTTATGGAATTAAAAACTAATTCCATTTCTAAGCTTGAAATAAAATATCCCAATAAACTGCTATAGACCTTGAAGTACTCTGAAACTGATCATGTTTGTTTGTACAAAGTAAAGACTGATCATCTTTAGTCTTTGCCAACTGTAAACTTCATCATCTTGTCTGACCTAAAACCATTGATGTAAATATGAAATGTTTTTTAATTTGAAACTACAATAAATGTAGGCGTGAATTGGAAGCTTATGTCGGTCAAAAAGGCTTTTAGTGTCATTTGCGCGGTAGCTTAGTCTATAAAAGTGTTTTGCGGACGAAAGAGTTGAATGCCATGTACTTTAATATACATGTATTTGTGTGTATGCACAGTATGTAATTTTGGAGAGGTTGATAGAAACATCAGTCAGCTTCCTGTACCTTTTAGCAAGGCACAATCCTCCCTCAAACTAACCCAGAAGCATATCACTGCTGACCCTTTCTTTGTTTTCATGCCCATTGAATCCATTCTTGCAGACGTGTGGATTTGATCTGTGCGTTAAACATGAACTGCATGTAAAATATACATGACAGAGTGTAAAGAGAATTTCCCCTTGGGACTACAAAAGGTAGAATAAATGAAAAGTAATGATGTATAAAGAGGTTCACCTCAGTAAAACAGTTATGATTAGGATATGTTTCTGAATGCATTAAAAACTGCTGCCAACCCAATTCCAGTTAAAGAAGTACTGCTGTGCACTGCTTTGTTTTGGGTTTCCAGTTTTGAAACTAAATTAATGTGTTCATATGTCAAGACTGTGCTTGCACTGTGGTTCAGCATAAGACATGTCTTAATACTTGCTAGAAGAACTAAATAATATACTCACCCATTGCTGACACCTGTTACTTATTAGTGACCCTATAGGATTTTATATGTATCATTGTTGTGTATGATTGTGTTACTTGTACAAAACGGTAGGAAATCTACCGCGAAAGGTGGCCCTTGTGGTTAACATTGATGTATGATTAGGAAGAGTGTGAGTAGTGAATGGTACATACACGCTGTGTACAACTTAGATGACGGTAGAGAAGTGGCCTGAACTTCTGTGAGATTGGAGTCACAGGCTGTTTGTGTTCCATCACCTTCCATCAACTCCTCTTCGTTGGCATTTTCCTCAGCTTTTGCTGCTAACCTTGGAGACACCCTACTACACTGACCCTGAGAGAAAAATATTTGCATGAGTCAAACATTTATACTAAGCGACATTAAATAAGACACCAAAGTTATAGATCACTTTGTTTAAAATGGGTTAAAATAATTACCTTTGCAGTAGGTGTTGTAGTTGTAGCATTTCTCTGTGCTCGGCCTCTAGGTTTGGGCTCCTTTGTGTCAGAGATGGACTTCATAGTAAAGGTAGCATGCTGAATAATGCAGTCAGCGCCACAATAAACAGAGTCCAGTAAAGCTGGTCTGGAGCATCCTTGTCCAATACATAGCGGAAGTGAGCTATCTGTCTCCATCTCCACTTCAGTTCCAGGCGCAGGCTCAGGAACGTTTACAGAAGCCACCTCTATATCATTCCCCTCCACCTGTACAGTCTTCTGAAACAAGATTTTTATCTTAAGACCAGACCTTAAACAGCGACAGTCATTTCAAATAATACAATTGCAATACAAAATACTAAATAATTAATGAATACTACCAAGTTGTATAGGCCTGGGTTGATATTCAATAAGTCATAAAAACTGACGATAAATGGAAAATTAAGGCGGTAAGTTTTCCAGCATCGATAAATCGTCATATGCATGCGTTTACAGACTTTAAGAGCATTCACTGTTTTCATCGGTTTCAGCTGCTGCACGCGTTTGTGCCATAGTGGAATGAAAAGAAGGGTGTGAATTCTCTTGTCCTTCATTAAGTGTCTTTGATTCTGTGTGGCAAAATGGGGCCTCTGGCCCACTAGCAGCACACAGTGCAACAAGTTAGCCTGTGACTAACACATGTAGTAGCTAACATGAACAAAATGATCACAAAACCAAATGCTACCACACCAATGTGGGAATACTTGTTTAAACCTTTGGAACAAGGTGAGATTATCTACACTCTAGAGCTAGTTTGTCGAATATGGTCAAACACAACAAACCTGCACGCCCACTTGAAACACAACCACCAGACAGTCCACACTCAATTTGTGTTTAGTGAACAAGTTCAGTGCAAATCAAAGAGCACAAAAAAGTGTGCCCTCACAGAAAGTGTGGTTAAAATCATCACCATATCGCCGAATACATGCTGCCTTTTCATACAGATGAAAACCTAGCATTTCCAAAAATGCTGCAAACATTTGACAGATATTTGTCATGTCATCTTGCTGTTCCTCACTCGGAATATGCCAGACTAAAGTTTTTTTGTGTGCATATGATCTGTTAATACATGTGCTTATACTGTAGTGTTTATATTGTTACTCTGCACTTTTAGTTTAAAAAGGGCCTAACAGTTAATTAATGTACAACTCTACTTACATGTTCAATATTGAAGTGCAACTTTGTCAATACTTTAGCCATTATCTTTATTGTTTTGGTTGTGTATATTTGAGGCCCCCCCCTCCGCTCCCCTCAACATATTTTATTGCTTTTGGTAGTGGTTTTTATTCAAGTGCAAAATGTTACTAACAAAGTATATTTTATTGTTGTTTGTTTTATTACTTGGATATTTAATAAATTGCATTTCAATTACAATGTTAAAACATCAGGAAACAAAATGATTGTATTTGAAATGATATACATGCATTACTATGTATCATCATACCATCAGCGGTTTATTTGGCCTCAAAAAAATAATGGCAATAATATCGTTTATCGGCAATAATTTGTTGGTCAATCTATCATCTAACAAAATGTATCATCTGCTTAGGCCTACTGGTGTATAATATAGTCTCTGCAGGTTTCAACATGTCAAATGTAAGAATTTTTAAGACTTTTTAGGACCATTTTGAAAATAATTTAAAGACCTTTTCACATCCATACGGACAAAAAATACGACAAAGTAAAATCAGAGGTCCAGAATGAATTTTAAGTATATTAATTCATTCACTGCTCTTTCACATTGGAAAACAAAATGGTTAAACTAACTAAATACACCAGGAGCTTCTCTA
Organism: Nerophis lumbriciformis; assembly: GCF_033978685.3. Taxonomy (NCBI): domain Eukaryota; kingdom Metazoa; phylum Chordata; class Actinopteri; order Syngnathiformes; family Syngnathidae; genus Nerophis; species Nerophis lumbriciformis. The sequence goes on along the minus strand of NC_084548.2, from coordinate 30,941,757 downwards.
TCCATCCATCAATTTTCTACCGCTTGTCCCAAAAGGGAGCTTTACTAGTGTAAACTAATTGAAAAAATATTAGCAAACATCGTGACAGCCAATTTCCAGATTTCCCAAGAAGTGTTTTCTTGCAAAAGGTGCAGTGTGCTTCATATAAAGTGTTTTCACGTAACATCAACAATGGTAGAGGAAAGCACAACAATGTATTGTTTTTTCTCAGTCCGTGAAAGGGACAGTTAGCATCTCTGCTAAAGCTAAATGGTTAACTTTGGTAATGTTTTTTTTGGCTGTCAGAATTGAGCAAACCGATAAAAACATCTACAGTACTACTGTATCTGCACAAAGTTGTGAAAAACAGTGTGTGCAGACAGAGTACCGTATTTTCCGCACTATAAGGCGCACCTAAAAACCACAAATTTTCTCAAAAGCTGACAGTGCGCCTTATAATCCGGTGCGCCTTATATATGGGTTAATATTAATATTAATTTTCATAAAGTTTAGGTCTCGCAACTACGGTAAACAGCCGCCATCTTTTTTCCCCGGAGAAGAAGCGCGCGGTGCATGCTGGGATATGTGACGTTTCATTTCCATTTGTGTGTTTATGTAAAGACCCCAAAATGGCTCCTATTAAGTGTGTTGTCTGTCTAATTATAAATAATGCAGACGAGGCGTGTTAACTGAGTTCTCAACGTTTACTCACAGCGTGCTCATAACCACATTCTAACTGCCAGCACATACAACAACGCTTCTCAGGGCTACCGCGCATGCTCGTCACTATCGTTGCATGCTGGGTAGTGTAGTTGTTATATTTGCTAGCTCATAACATCACATTAAGAGACACGCTTACACGCTTAATTCAATACTCGCCGTCATTCCGGGTGGATTGACAAAAGACCTCCAGCCGCTAGATATTGGTGTCAACAGGGCATTCGAAGCTAGACTGCTAACTGCGTGGGAACAATGGATGACCGAAGGCAAACACACCTTCACTAAGACAGGGAGACAGCGAGACAGAGCCGGCCATTTTGGATCCCACATTCGCCCAACTTTTCAATTCGGACACCGAAAGAGAAGAATTCGAGGGATTTATGAATGAAGAATAACTTCAGAAAGTGAGCGTTATGTTTATTTTGTGTGTTGTGACATTAACGTTCGAGCAACATTATGTTGCTATTGCTCTGCACTATTTTGAATTTTACTATGTTTGTGATTGCACATTTGCGTACATTTTGGGAGTGAACAGAGTTGTTAGAACGCTGGTTTTTAATATATTATTAAAGTTTGACTGACCTATCTGACTGTTTTTTTGACATTCCTTTAGCGCAGTTAGATGCGGCTTACAACACGGGGCGGCTTATAGGTGGACAAAGTTTTGAAATATGCCGTTCATTGAAGGCGCGGCTTATAACCCAGGGCGCCTTATGGTGCGGAAAATACGGTAATTGTCTACAAAGAAGGAAGGCGATTATGGCTTGTGTTCTTAAATGTGTATTTGGATGTGAATGTGGATAACATTCAAATGTGCTCAGCTCATTTTGTATCTGGTGTGTATGGATACATTTTACCTGTTTTTTGTGACTTTTTGAAAACATATTGCTGATACACAATGATTACCGGTAGTTTTTATTCAGGCATGACAAGATGACATTTGCAAATCTACATTGCTTTCCTCACCCTACAATAAGATGTGTGTAAAACACTAAACAGGCAACCGCTTCTAATGTCGGTTGCTGTATAAACTTGGAGAAAAGATTAGGCATGAGAAGCTGACATTAAATTATTGGAACAAATAATAGAAATAATATAAGAGAATTGTTTTTTTTAATAGTTGTACTGCTGAGTAAACTACTACTACAGAGGGTGTGCTTACTGTATGTAATAGTATGATTTCACTACTAAACATCTCATATTGATCTCCTTCGGCAATTGGCAACACTTAACCCACATAACACTCCTTTGGGGAGAGGGGGTTACGTTAATCTTTGTAAAGTTGTGCAAGTGTTTGTGGCGTATCAGCATCCTTTGACACAGACTTATCCCGGATTTTTGACTTTAACATAATCATTCCATTCACTTTCACCGCCATGTTTACAAACCCTTCCCTCCTCGATGGCTGCACATCTGGGTACTAAACGCTTTATACTTTCCATCCACCGGCTTCAACCATGCATTAAATTGATTGTTTGGGAGATACAAATCATTGAACTTTTATTTACCCATCTTATGCAAATCATTAGGCTTTGTTGTGGGCTTTCGTTAAGTTTTCTCCGCTGCTAAGCTAACTAAGCAGTGAACACACAGCTGCGCGCGCACAGCAATAGCTGGTGGTGTTTGATAATTTCTGACCGGGCAGCACAGTTAGTTCCGCTGTGTAGTTACATTATAGCGTCCTCCAAAATCGAAACATTTCAAAGAGGGACTGAAGTTTATGCATGTTTTAAATAAAAGTAACGTCAATAGATGTTTAAGACCTTTCAAAATCTTATTTAAGACCTTTTATGAGATTTTAGGAGAATTTCAGACATTTTAAGGCTTTAAATTCAAATGATTGAAGGGTTAGTGCATCTGCCTCACAATACGAAGGTCCTGAGTAGTCTTGGGTTCAATCCCGGGCTCGGGATCTTTCTGTGTGGAGTTTGCATGTCCTCCCCGTGACTGCGTGGGTTCCCTCCGGGTACTCCGGCTTCCTCCCACTTCCAAAGACATGCACCTGGGGATAGGTTGATTGGCAACACTAAATTGGCCCTAGTGTGTGGATGTGAGTGTGAATGTTGTCTGTCTATCTGTGTTGGCCCTGCGATGAGGTGGCGACTTGTCCAGGGTGTACCCCGCCTTCCGCCCGATTGTAGCTGAGATAGGCTCCAGCGCCCCCTGCGACCCCAAAGGGAATAAGCGGTAGAAAATGGATGGATGGAAGATTTAAGACTTATTTCGACTTTTTAAGACCCCGCGGATACCCTGATAATTGAAAAAGCTATCCTTGTGATTTTTTAAGGCTAAACTGTGAGAACCAGAATACATTTCTCTTTTACCTTGAGGGAGTCCAGCTCCTCTTGTCTGTATTGTTTGTCTCCAGAAGGAATCAGTGACAAGACCACTGGACACTTTTTTGGTTCTGGCTGGGTGTGAGAATCTGATGGAGGTTGGCTCAGCTTCTTTGAAGTGCATGGTGGGCAGAGGTACTCTGTACGGCCATCCGTTTCACTGACACCAACGCAGTCGCCGTGAAAACACTCTTGGCAACTGTCACAGGAGATCATAAACCTAAAAACAAGGACACATATGTTGTATAATCATTTGAACGCAAAGCTGCATTAAGGCAGCCCAGTCAAAAAATAACTGTCTAAAGTAAGAGGTACCTTTTATTGTGTTTTTGTCGACAGATGCAGTACACAGCAGTGGGATCATATATATTAGAAGCCAAAATTCTTGAATGTTGTATGACTTCCCTATCATTGTGGTCTTGCCTTTTACCCTCTTCTGGTGTATCATCATAGGGGCCTGAAGTTGTGTCAGTATTCTGCTCCACATCTGTGTCTATGATAATAAAGTCTGAGCTCATTTGCTGAACTGGACTCAGAGTCTTAACTGAGTGGGCAGGAGATGTCTCCATGCTTATGAGTGTGTGTGAATCATTTTCTTTATGCCCTTCTTGTAGGTGCTGCAGCTGTTCTTCTGATGGATTAACAAGCATCACATCATCATCCTCCACTAATGATTGAACCTCCAATGCCTTACCCCTCCCTCTACCTCTGCCTTTACCCCTTCCTCGTCCTCTTCCTCTACCTCTGGCCTTCCCTCTTCCTCCTCTCCCATCTATGAGTTTGTGCATGGATTTAGATTGCAATTGCTCCTTTATTTGTATCAAAGTTACCTCATCGCTATCCTCATCTTGGCTTGAGATCAAAACTACATCTTCGACATTCCCACTTGCCACCTTCTCCAAAGGGACAGGCTGCAAAATTCCAACATTATGAGCAAGTTCCCTATACTCAGACACCTCTGTGTTATCTGCAACTAGTAGAATGGGCTCTGTGGCATCAGAAACTGGTAAAACTTCTGGAATTGCCAAATCATCAGATATGTCCATTGACAACCCCTCATCTCCGCCAAGAAGAGAGAAAGCCGTGCCAAAGGCAGACCCAATGTCCTGCCACATGCTGGGGTCAAGGCATCCTCCCACATGGGATAAAGCTGGTTTGGGCTCTTCGGATACTGGCGAAGCTGGGGCAGACCACTCCAGGTCATTTATAACTGCCAGTGATGCTTGACGAGCTTGGGCGACTTTGTTGTCTTTAAGGGCAGGTGGTGTCTGAGTAGAATGACGGCTTCTAGCCCGACGCACAAGTAGAGGACTACTGGTTTGCTCTCCAACTTCATCCACGAACTCCCGTTGAGCTATAGTTGATCGTCTGAAGCCCCAGGACTTTCTAATCTGGGACAATCCGGGTTTATCATCCAAAGGTTTTGACTGGCTCTGTTGGTCCTCTTCAAATATAAATAATCACAACAATGCAGATTAATTATGTCATAATCATTTGGAACAGTCGGTTCACAGATTCTTGGCATGTATTTTACCTGAGCCAGCATTCAGGAGGCTGTTATTCTCCATTGGTTGCACACAAGCATCCGCAGTAATTTATCAAGGCTGTCCAAAATAAAATACATTACGTTTTGCATATAACTTAAATACATTTACAGTTGCACTGAAAATGATTCAAACTTCAATTAAATGTGTAGTTTATAAACCTGCAACAAAACCAAAAAACTGAGGTAGCCATACTTCACTTTATACATAAACATTAATTTCTTAAAAGCTTGAACAATTTGAAAATGTTATTTACAATAGTGCAGAATTATTTTAAGTATAACTATTTGGGTATTTATGCACAGTAACTAATCACAACTGTACAAAACCGGAAGGGAGATTTCAGGCCCTACTAAAAACATCCATGTAATGTTATCCTAAACAATCTGCTGAATGTTTCAAAATTAAACTCTTATGGTGTTTAAAACAAGTGGGATTGAAATTTTGTAAATAAGATTAAGACGTAGTATATTTTATTGACAATAATTAGTTTCAATTTGCCCAAAGACCAATTCTAACAAGAGGTATGTTAGACACATTACTGTTATAACGAAATCCAACGTCATTCATATTTCGTTCCAAGAGTTTTACCATGCAGGGTTCTTTCACTTTTAGATGTGACACCAAAACGTGGACATACGAAAATCATCGTTAACAATAGGCACCCATAGGTTTCCTATAAGTTAAAAGTTTCAAAGACAATGTTTCATAAAAAGATGAACCATACTAATTATAGTACGAAGATGAACACATACGATTAGAGAACCATTAAAAAGTCGAGAATTTTGAAGAGAAACGCTCGGTCATTTTCGACAATCCAGCAAGAGATCAGTTAATGCAAACGGTAGAGCAACCGACATTGTATAGCTCGTTTGGCTAAAAGCTAGCTGCGCGTCGATATCAAATAATACGCTACACGGCTCATTGCATCTAACATTTCTAGTTGTAAACTGCTGAGATATGTTTCAAATTGAAACCACGAACAATGTTAGACGCATACCTTTAACATAAGTCAATTATAATCCACTTAACATCAGAATTGTTCCGTTAGCGTGTTAGCACAACCATCCATTTTCTCTACCCTATCCAGCTTGGAATATCGCGAGAACTACTCCAAGAAGCGAACTCGCGCAGCTTACTTCCTGTTTGCTTCGCAAGGATATTGACGTCATACGGATGCTCGTCGAATGTAGGCTACTTCTTCTTCTTCTTCTTTTGTTTTTTTATGGCGGTTGGCAAGCAACCTTGTAGTGTGCATTACCGCCACCTACTGTAATGGAGTGTGAACCGAGATGGATCCCTGTTCTATATTCTTTTATTTAAACCAGTGTTTTTTAAATATGTGTATAAATGCTTTTTATCCTATATGTTCTGTATTCAATCCTAATATATCTTCCACTGCTAACCTAATATTTTCTTTCGCTAACTTACTTTCCAGTATTTCCCTTTCTCTATTATATTTCTTTCAATGTACAAACCCCGTTTCCATATGAGTTGGGAAATTGTGTTATATGTAAATATAAACGCAATACAATGATATGCAAATCATTTTCAACCCATATTCAGTTGAATATGCTACAAAGACAACATATTTGATGTTCAAACTGATAAACTTTTTTTTTTTTGTGCAAAAAATCGTTAACTTTAGAATTTGATGCCAGCAACAAGTGAAAAAGAAGTTGGGAAAGGTGGCAATAAATACTGATAAAGTTGAGGAATGCTCATCAAACACTTATTTGGAACATCCCACAGGTGAACAGGAAAATTGGGAACAGGTGGGTGCCATGATCATTCACAAACAAGGATGGGATGAGGGTCACCACTTTGTCAACAAATGCGTGAGCAAATTTTTGAACAGTTTAAGAAAAACCTTTCTCAACCAGCTATTGCAAGGAATTTAGGGATTTCACCATCTACGGTCCGTAATATCATCAAAGGGTTCAGAGAATCTGGAGAAATCACTGCACATAAGCAGCTAAGCCCGTGACCTTCGATCCCTCAGGCTGTACTGCATCAACAAGCGACATCAGTGTGTAAAGGATATCACCAAATGGTCTCAGGAACACTTCAGAAACCCACTGTCAGTAACTACAGTTGGTCGGTACACCTGTAAGTGCAAGTTAAAACTCTCCTATGCAAGGCGAAAACCGTTTATCAACAACACCCAGAAACGCCGTCAGCTTCGCTGGGCCTGAGCTCATCTAAGATGGACTGATACAAAGTGGAAAAGTGTTCTGTGGTCTGACGAGTCCACATTTCAAATTGTTTTTGGAAACTGTGGACGTTGTGTCCTTCGGACCAAAGAGGAAAAGAACCATCCAGATTGTTATAGGCGCAAAGTTGAAAAGCCAGCATCTGTGATGGTATGGGGGTGTATTAGTGCCCAAGACATGGGTAACTTACACATCTGTGAAGGCGCCATTAATGCTGAAAGGTACATACAGGTTTTGGAGCAACATATGTTGCCCTCCAAGCAACGTTACCATGGACGCCCCTGCTTATTTCAGCAAGACAATGCCAAGCCACTTGTTCATCAACGTGGCTTCATAGTAAAAGAGTGCGAGTACTAGACTGGCCTGCCTGTAGTCCAGACCTGTCTCCCATTGAAAATGTGTGGCGCATTATGAAGCCTAAAATACCACAACGGAGACCCCCGGACTGTTGAACAACTTAAGCTGTACATCAAACAAGAATGGGAAAGAATTCCACCTGAGAAGCTTCAAAAATGTGTCTCCTCAGTTCCCAAGCGTTTACTGAGTGTTGTTAAAAGGAAAGGCCATGTAACACAGTGGTAAACATGCCCTTTCCCAACTACTTTGGCACGTGTTGCAGCCATGAAATTCTAAGTTAATTATTATTTGCAAAAAATATATAAAGTTTATGAGTTTGAACATGAAATATTTTGTCTTTGTAGTGCATTCAATTGAATATGGGTTGAAAAGGATTTGCAAATCATTATATTCCGTTTATATTTACATCTAACACAATTTCCCAACTCATATGGAAACGGGGTTTGTATTAAAACATGTCCTACACTTTTTATCTGTTGGCAAGAATCACACAGTCCTGTAGTATGTTTCCCTATCAATTTTAATGACCTATTTAAGTATGTATGTCCTAATCTCATTCTAGTAATAATGTCTTCTTCCTTCCTATTTCTATTGCCTCCTCTCATTATACCTACCGGTACTCTCTTCTGGACTTTGTAATACTCTCTACCTTTTGTTTCCTTATTCCAATTATCCTACCACTTTTTATTGTGTTCTATCTTAATGATGTTCTTCACTTCTTCTTTGCTGTGCTTAGTCTCCATGTTCACTTCTGTTTTATTAGTTGCTTGTTTTGTGTTTCTACCAGCTAATTCATTCCCCACAACTCCTTCATGAGCAGGAACCCAAAGAAATGTTACCACACCTCCCGCTTTATTTATTCTATATATTGCCTGAAGTATTTCATAAACTAGATCTTGTCTTGTTTCTGATGCGATGTTTTTAATGCTGATCAATGCACTGCTGGAGTCCGAGCACACGACTGCTTTCCTTGCTTTATTTTTCTCCATCCAGTTAACTGCCATATAAATTGCAACCAATTCCCCCGTAAAAACAGATAACTTATCGCTGCTTCTTTTATTCAATACTATGTTTCCTTGTGGGATAACTGCTGCAGCTCCTACTTTATTATTTATAGTTTTTGATGCATCTGTGTATACCATGATGTTGTCTAAAAACGTTTCCTCAATTCATTGTTCTATCTGGTAACTATTTAAATTTCTATTCTTTAGTAATTGCATGTTTACCTTTGGGTTTTCATACATCCACGATGGTATTGCAGGGATTGGTACTCTAGGGCTAACTTTAATATTGTCAATTTGAGCTTTATTACATATGTCTCCTATTATCCACCCAAAACTATTCATTTTTTTCTTCTCTTTTTCTTGGCAATTTAGTAGCACTTGATGAGTCGGATGTCCTTGCTTGGACCCTTTTAAGTTTGCCCAATAAACTGCTGACAGTTGATTTCTCCTCATGTCTAAAGGTTTTTCATTCATTTCTACTTGTAATGCTGCCACTGGGGTTGTTTTAGTAGCTCCACAACATAACCTTAAAGCCTGTGACTGGATCCTGTCTATTTTTCCAAGTAATGTTTTTGAAGCAGATTGATAAATAATACATCCCTAATCAATAACAGATGGAATTGAAGTGATATATATTGCTTTTAATGTCTGCCTATCAGCCCCCAATCTTTACCCCTCAACGTCCTCATTATATTTAACACCTTTTTACTTTTCTCCACTATTTTGCTGATGTGGGTTGACCAGTTAATATTTTTATCAAACCATATTCCGAAATATTTAAATACTTGTACCTCTTCTATAGTTTCTCCATAGAGTTTAATTTGGAGCTTATTTTGTACTTTCCTCTTTGTAAAATGTATGACTTTTTGTCTTTCCAACAGAGAATCTTAAACCCCAAGCCGTTCCCCATTCTTGAACATTCTTTATCGCTTTTTGAATCTTCTTTTCTATATGATTAGTATTTCTACCTCTCTTCCACATCACTCTATCATCACAAACAGTGCCACCTCCACTAACCCTTCCACTTCACTAAAAACTTCATTTATCATTATCGAAAATAGTACTGGACTTATTATACTCCCTTGCGAGGTCCCATTTTCCACTTCATAAACTCTACTATATTCATTCTCTATTTTTACTAATATTGTTGTACTTGTTAAGAAGTCTTTTATCCATCTATACATTTTCCCTCTAATCCCAATTGTATTTAGTTTTATCAGCAACCCCTGTTTCCACAACATATAAGCTTAAAGAATACTGCAATTATACTTTCTTTATTTATTTGTCCCTTTCTAATTTCCTCTTCCAGCTGCATTGCTGGGTCCTTTGTGTTTCTTGCTTTGCGAAATCCACTTTGGTAGTTTTTTATTAATTCTTTTGACTCTATATAATATACTAGTCTTTCATTAATCATTTTTTCCATTACTTTGCCTAAATTTGAGGTCAATGCTATCGGCCTATAATTACCTACCTCTTCCGGGTCTTTCCCTGGTTTGCATATTGGAATTATTACGGCTTCATTCCACTAAGCTGGTAATTTTCCTTCTTCATATATCCTATTATATAATTTCAAGGCCACTTCTTTGCCAATGCTACCTACATTTTTGATCATCTGATAACTCACCTGACCTTTCCCTGGTGTCGTATTTTTAACCTTTTTCAATATTCGAACCATTTCATTCAAAGAAAATCTCATATCTATAGTGTTGGTAAAGCTATTATCGTTGACTTCCATCATTTCCCCAATATTTAAAGTAAATATTTCTTCTCTCTTTTGTTTTTCTACATTTCTCAAATTATCATTACTGTGCACTTTAACAAATGTTTTTGCTAAAAGTTCTGCTTTTTCTTTACTTTCTACCACACACCGTGTCCCATCTTTCATCACATGATTTTTATGTTCACTTCTGATCCCTGACATTTTCTTGATCATTCCCCACACTTGGCCTAAATGAGTAGTTCTATTTAGTGATTCACAAAAAATTGTTTCCAATAGTGTTTCCTTGTCTTTTTAATAACGTACTTTACTTTAGCTTGGTGCCTTTTATATTGGATCATATCTTGGAAATTATGTGTTCTTCTCAATATTCTAAATGCTCTATTCCGTTCTTTTATTGCGTCTGTGCACGCTTGTGTCCACCAAGGCACTATCTTCCTTCTTTTGCCTATTCTACTCCTTGGTATGCTCTGTTTGGCGGCTTCCATTATGCACTTTGTAATATCTGTATTTAGTTGTTCAATATCGTGATTTATATCCACTTCCTTTAATGTAGTGGTTCTTAACCTGGGTTCGATTGAACCCTAGGGGTTCGATGAGTCGGGCTCAGGGGTTCGGCGGAGGTCAAGACACACCCGACTCATTGTGTAAATAAAAACTGAACAGCCGATATGGGCATCTACATCAACTATATGATTTGCCTGAGAAGCTGGACAGGACAAAAAATAAATAAAAATAAATAAATAAATAAATTCTCCCTATCTGCGTATTACGGATACGGCAGTAGCAGAAGTCAGACTGATTTGCAGGTGTGTAATTTGTTGTGAGTTTATACACTGTGTTGGTTTTGTTCTTTGAACAAGGTGATGTTTATGCACGGTTCATTTTGTGCACCAGTAATAAAAACATGGTAACACTTTAGTATGGGGAACATATTCACCATTAATTAGTTGCTTATTAACATGCAAATTAGTAACATATTGGCTCTTAAATAGTCATTATTAAGTACTTATTAATGCCTTATTCGTCATGGCCTTATTATAACCCTAACCCTCTTATCCTGGCCCTAACCCTTTAACCCTAACCAACAAATAACTCTAAATTAAGTCTTTGTTACTTAGAATATGTTCCCCTAGTGTCCAAAAAACTCTTAGTTAAGTCTTTGTTACTTAGAATATGTTCCCCATTCTAAAGTGTTACCAAAAACATAACTTTGTTTTGAATTTGAAAAAAAAAACACATTTTATTTTTCACTAAAGAAGGGTTCGGTGAATGTGCATATGAAACTGGTGGGGTTCGGTACCCCCAACAAGGTTAAGAACCACTGCTTTAATGTCATGTCTGTAATTTCCCTAAATTGTCCCCAGTCACCGTGACTATACTTCCATCTTCCTTCTTTCTTAGTGCTTTCTGTCCTTTGGTTTATGTTTATGTGAATGAAGATTGGGTAGTGATCACTTCCTATAGTGCTGTCTTTATTAACTTCCCACTCCACCTTTCCTGCTAACCCTTGTGACACTAGTGTTACATCTATTGCTGTTTCTTTACCCGTAACTATATCTAACCTTGTTCCCGACCCATCATTCACACACACCAGTTCTTTTTCCTCCAACAATGCTTCCAATGTTTCCCCATTCCAGTCATCCCTTTCACCCCACACTGTGCTATGTGCGTTAAAGTCACCACGCCAAATTATATTTCCACTCCAGTGCTCGACTATTGTTTGTAGTTGATGAATTTGTAATTTCTTGCATGGATTATAGAAGTTTAGCACTTTGTACCTTTCTTTATTATTCCATACTTCTACCCCTACTATTTCTAGTTCTTGTTTTACTTATAATATTGTATAATGCATGTTTTCTTTAATAAATATGGCACATCCTCCTCCTTGCCCATCATTCCTATCTTTATGTATTGTTATATATCCTTTTATTATGAAGTTCAATTTTGTCTTCAGCCATGTTTCTTGAATACATATTATATGTGGTTTAGTTTTCATATTATTAATACATCCCTTTAGTTCCTGTCCGTTTGCTATTAAACTTCTGGCATTCCACTGAACAATTAACATGGCGTTGGATTGTGGTCACATGACTCCGTCTCGTCTACTCTCTGTAGTTCACCTTGCACCTGTTCCCAAGATAGTTCTTTTAAATTTAAAAACTTTGCTGCTGCTTTGACAATTATTTGGGGACGGCGTGGCGCAGTGGAAGAGTGGCCGTGCGCAACCCGAGGGTCCCTAGTACCAACCTCGTCATGTCCGTTGTGTCCTGAGCAAGACACTTCACCCTTGCTCCTGATGGGTGCTGGTTAGCGCCTTGCATGGCAGCTCCCTCCATCAGTGTGTGAATGTGTGTGTGAATGGGTAAGGGTGGAAGTAGTGTCAAAGCGCTTTGAGTACCTTGAAGGTAGAAAAGCGCTATACAAGTACAACCCATTTATCATTTATTTATTTATTTATTTCTTGCCTGCAGTTTATTACGTATGCCAGGAACACAACTAGCTTGTCCATGGAAATTCCCGTATTTGCTGCCTCTTGTTTTTTATTACTTGAACTATTCTCACCTCTGTCTTGTTCTGTACTATCTTAATTTCTTACTTTAACTGCCTCTGCGTATGTAATATTTCTTTCTACTCTGATTTGCTGTACTTCTGTTGCCTGTTTCCTAATGACACATCCCCCATACGCTGCTGTGTGATACCCACTTGACCTGTTCATTACTTCCACATTGTCCATATTCATGCTCCCCTCCACACCTTCCACATCTCATCTTAGCACGACACACACTGGCTATGTGCCCATAGCGCTGGCACTTGACACAGCGTACTGGGGGTGGGACGTAAGCTCTAACGTAAAAGCTTAAAAACCCTATCATAATTCTTTGCGGGAGGACTTCCTGGACAAACTGTACTAGCACAGATTCGCTCTCCGTCTTTTCTCCATTTCTAAATGCCATCATTCTCGTCATCATTTGTCTTTGCAATTCTTCTAAATGTTCACCCCTTGGGATTCCTGTCACGACTCCTCTTGCCCCCTTTCGTTTATCCCACTTCCATTTTTTCCTTTATTATCTTGTTGCACAGCTTTTGCTACCGCATTGCTTTATTCTTTTGCTCTCCATTTTTACATTTAATCAAAAGTAGTCCGTCCCTAAGCACCTTCGCTATCTCCACCTCTCCGATGTCCTTCTTTAACCCCTTAACCAGTGTCATCAAACTTACGTCATTCATGTCTTGACCTGATTTAAATGTATATATGATCTTGTAATTATCTTCCATAGTCTTTTTCCTCTTCATCGTCTTCGTGTACTCTTTTAGCACTCGATTTTCCTTCATGCCCTCCACTCCCCTTCTTTCCTCTCTCCCCTCTAGTCCTATCCACGTCCATACCTTCCTCATACATCCCCTCACTATCCCCTTCCATCTCGATCCAGTCACAAAACAGTTTATGCACAACTGCCAAAAAGATTTACAAACCCCGTTTCCATATGAGTTGGGAAATTGTGTTAGATGTAAATATAAACGGAATACAATGATTTTTAAATCCTTTTCAACCCATACTCAGTTGAATATGCTACAAAGACAACATTTGACATTCAAACTGATAAAAAAAATAAAATTTTTGCAAATAATCATTAACTTTAGAATTTGATGCCAGCAACACGTGACAAAGAAGTTGGGAAAGGTGGCAATAAATACTGATAAAGTTGAGGAATGCTCATCAAACACTTATTTGGAACATCCCACAGGTGAACAGGCAAATTGGGAACAGGTGGGTGCCATGATTGGGTATAAAAGTACATTCCATGAAATGCTCAGTCATTCACAAACAAGGATGAGGCGAGGGTCACCACTTTGTCAACAAATGCGTGAGCAAAATGTTGAACAGTTGAAGAAAAACCTTTCTCAACCAGCTATTGCAAGGAATTTAGGGATTTCACCATCTACGGTCCGTAATATCATCAAAGGGTTCAGAGAATCTGGAGAAATCACTGCACGTAAGCAGTTAAGCCCGTGACCTACGATCCCTCAGGCTGTACTGCATTAACAAGCGACATCAGTGTGTAAAGGATATCACCACATGGGCTCAGGAACACTTCAGAAACCCACTGTCAGTAACTACAGTTGGTGGCTACATCTGTAAGTGCAAGTTAAAACTCTCCTATGCAAGGCGAAAACCGTTTATCAACAACACCCAGAAACGCCGTCGGCTTCGCTGGGCCTGAGCTCATCTAAGATGGACTGATACAAAGTGGAAAAGTGTTCTGTGGTCTGACGAGTCCACATTTCAAATTGTTTTTGGAAACTGTGGACGTCGTGTCCTCCGGACCAAAGAGGAAAAGAACCATCCGGATTGTTATAGGCGCAAAGTTGAAAAGCCAGCATCTGTGATGGTATGGGGGTGTATTAGTGCCCAAGACATGGGCAACTTACACATATGTGAAGGCGCCATTAATGCTGAAAGGTACATACAGGTTTTGGAGCAACATTTGCCATCCAAGCAACGTTACCATGGACGCCTCTGCTTATTTCAGCAAGACAATGCCAAGCCACGTGTTACATCAACGTGGCTTCATAGTCAAAGAGTGCGGGTACTAGACTGGCCTGCCTGTAGTCCAGACCTGTCTCCCATTGAAAATGTGTGGCTCATTATGAAGCCTAAAATACCACAACGGAGACCCCTGGACTGTTGAACAACTTAAGCTGTACATCAAGCAAGAATGGGAAATAATTCCACCTGAGAAGCTTCAAAAATGTGTCTCCTCAGTTCCCAAAAGTTTACTGAGTGTTGTTCAAAGGAAAGGCCATGTAACACAGTGGTGAACATGCCCTTTCCCAACTACTTTGGCACATGTTGCAGCCATGAAATTCTAAGTTAATTATTTGCAAAAAAAAAAAAAGTTTATGAGTTTGAACATCAAATATCTTGTCTTTGTAGTGCATTCAATTGAATATAGGTTGAATTTTTTTGCAAATCATTGTATTCCGTTTATATTTACATCTAACACAATTTCCCAACTCATATGGAAACGGGGTTTGTAGATACTCTCACTGTTAGCCACCGCTCCTTGGTTTACTTCCGCCTCCCTCCGTCTTTTCGGACCGCTCGAATGTAGGCTACGTGTAGTAAATAATAGTTTAAAACAAATCAATAGACAAAATATCCCTCACATTTTTTATTATCATCACAAGTCAATTTTACTGTATTTACAATATGTAAACAAGAACGAGACAAGCTTAAATCAGACATGCTCACTTATATTTAATACCAGACAAAATGTAGCCTCTATGTATGTCTACTGTTTCAGTCCGACCAGAATTTACATCACCTTCGGAAAAACAGTGACACAGACTTTGCCCAAACAGACATTCATGAGTAATTTATTGTCCAATAAATTTGACACATTGTGACGTGAATTTCTCAAAACGTATTATAAAAACATATAACAATAAATATTGTTCATGTATCTTCTTACAAAAACTTTGTACAGGTAAATGTAGATATTTTTAATAAATCACATATATTTTGACTTAGGCCTATACAATGTGGGATGACAAACAAACCACCAATGACATGAAAAGGACATTTGGAAAACCCAGAATACTTCTGATGGTTCGTGGTAGGAGAACCACGTTGTTCATTGTTCCTGTCATTTTAATGTGTAATGTTTATGTAATTGTATGTGTAACTTTGCTACCTCTTGGCCAGGACTCCCTTGAAAAAGAGTTGTTTTTTAAATCTCAATAGGATTTTACCTGGTTAAATAAAAAATAAAAAATAGCTGTTTCAACATTTCTTTCACTGTATAAAGAGATGTTTTTAAAAAACAACAGCTTATTTGAGTGCAGCATTCAACCTCTTAGTGTAGCAAATGTGCTGTGGTTTGATACAATTCCGTTCAGACATGACAGACAAAACCACGGAAAAATACACACTCACATTTGTTTTTAAGACGCAATATTCACAATTCACATGATGAATCCACAAAAACACACAAAACAAACATGTCAACCAAGCATTTCGGAATGGAAACCATAAAGTGAATTGTCACAGAGCAGGCATTGAAGCTTGAAATGTGACAAGGACCAAAATTGCCTTGCCATGCATGCCACAATGTAGTGAAACAGTTATGTCACAGTGACCCCAGTATTGTCCTTGCTTTTGTCAATATATGTGGGGGAATTGCTTTTTTCTGAGATGGATGAGGATAACAATGGTGTTCCTGTTGCTGCTGCTGGCAGAGTCTGTGTGACAGGGGAAATGCCTGTTGATTTGACTGAAGGGTCTACATTGGGCTCCACCTCTGGTTCCTGTTGGGAAGCTGTAGCTGGAAAAAAGGAAAAACACATTAATATCTGCTTTGGTTTGAGTCCATCAATGTAAAACAATAGCAGGCCTCTGGTGGCTCCTTGGTATAAAAGTGCTGGGAAACAGTACACATCCTTCATGCCTGCTACTAAAAGCAGGAGAAGAACATAGATAGACCTGGATAAAAGTGAAGCTGTTTCGTGACCCTATACAGTTAAGGACGTTTTGCAAGCAATTGTAATCTAGTTTAAAAAAGAAAATCTTGCAAACTAAAATAAGGGAAATGTGCAATGCATTTCCAAAAGATATGCAATAAAATGACAGTATTGTGACAGTATAAATCATCAAATGGGCTTTGTGGGACATAACAGGACTAATTCATTGAATACAACATATACAGTATATAAACATACACATAACTGATGATTTCTGCATTTATCACAGGAAGCAAAAACACATGATGCCTTAAAACTCTGTTGACGCTCATATCGGTTTTTCTATTTTTGCTCTACTGCAGGCTTTATCTATGCTCAGATTTTAACAGTTAAAAATAAATGCATTATTATTGTAATGATACTAAAGCAAAAGAGCATTCACTTTTAGAAATAAAATTAGGGTCATGCTTTGTTTCTTCTCTTGATGGCCCTCAAAAGTACTCAAATGAGTTACCTAACCTTTGCAAGTAAACTTCAAAGGATAGACAACATATTACCAAATATAAATGAAAAAGAGATAGCAAAATTAGTTTTTTACCAGACTGTGTGCAGGACTTCATGTGTTCTGGCCAATGGGCCTGTTGGCAAGGGTAATCACAGTAGCTGGTGTTCCAACAACAATAGAAGATGGCCTCCTTCCTACAGTTAGCACACCACTGTTTCTTTTTGGTCTCATCCACAGCCTGCTGCTTTTCCACCTCCATCTGCTTCTTCACCTCTGCCACCAGTCTCTCTTTCTCCTGCTCCAGACTCTGCCTCATCTCTGCCATTGTCAGTTCTATGTGAAGACGACATAAGAAAATAGTCATTGAGTGTTTTAGGATTGAAAAGCTAACTACCAGGTCAACATTCAAGTTATCTTACGATTTATTCTATTGTATAGAGACAAGTACAGAGATACATTTTTTCCTGGATGTAGGAAACATACCCAGATTGTGCTTCATCTCAGACAACTCTTGTTGATGCAGCCACTGAAGTTTGTCAATCTCTATTCTCAGCCTTCGAATCTTTGGAAAGACAAACCGGTTACCAGCAATTCTTGAAAGGTATCATCAAGAGCAATCAATAAAAGCTTTACCTCTGCAATTGTATTTCCGGAAGTGCTTTTGGAAAGGTCATTGTAGATTTCGGTCATTGTCCCTTTTATTGTGTCCATAATCTGAAAGGGTTTGCCACTGATTGTCATCTCAAAACATTGAACGTATTAAAAACATAACATTATTTGCTACTTACTTTGTTTGTGTATTTGGCTATATCTGCAGCTACATCTGCAGAAGCAGTTGGGATTGGAATGTCTCCTGACATGAAGGAAGAAGAGCTACCTGAAGCTGAAGTACTCTGAGGTGAGTCTTTTTGTTGGACTAGAGGGAATTTAATGGAGAAAAAAACATTTAGATGAATTCAGAAAGTATGGTACATTCGATAAGAAGTTGAATGCTGGTTGTGGTGTAAACACCTTTGGCTGCTTGTCTGGTCTGGTAGCGAGTACTTGAGGAAGAACTGGTCTGTAGTTGACCCTGTGTCTGCACATGTGTCTGCACACTTGACTGCTCTACATTTTGCTGCTTCTGTCCTTGACACTTCTGGGAGGAATTCTGCAATTTGGTGGGATTCCAAACGACTGCTCGCTGCACAGCCTGGGCAGTTTCCTTGGGCAATAGAGGGCGCTGTTTCTTTATGGTCGGCGGTACCGGCGATGTTGATGCAACTGAGGTGGAGGGTGTGTTGGAAGTGCTGCTGGTAATTGAACCAGCACTGGGCTGGCCAGATGCTGCAGTGGAAACATTGTTGACAGCACCAGAAGAAGGCTGTGAGCTGTCTTTTAATTCAGGAGTGGCAGAAGGGGCTGCTGCAGTGGAATTGGCTAACTTACCTGGAAAGAAGCAAACATTATTTACTGTCATACAAGAATCACAGAAAATGTGTATACTGTATACGTAGTATATTTTACCCTCTAATTTGGCTGTACTGGAGTCTTTTGGATTTTTGGAAGATGAGGCTCCTACATCTTTTCTTGACCTCTTAGCGTCACGGCCTCCATGTTCATCACCGAGGTCAATCACCAGCTCTCTTTCAGAATCAGAGTCTTGCTCGGCCAAAGATGTGGAAGCAGGTATTCTACTCTCCTCTGGGGCCTTCGGCTTGTCAGTGAGGGACTGCGAATGAGTAACTCGAGGCTTCTCTTTGGGGGCCTCTTCTGGTCCATTGCTGTCCTGCTTGTCTTTAATATGTGGTTCAGGGGTGGATTTATCCCTGGTCACTGCAACTGCCTCCTTAGACTCTGCATCTGCACTTGCTCTTGGCCTCTTTCGATCCACTTTAACCTTGTCGTCATTGGTGGAACTTTTTGGCTTGTGTTCCTCATCACTGATATATTCGCTATCACTTGAGTCAGATTTTTCAGAGTCCTCTGTGTCACTATGGTCAACACCTTTATATACATCTTCTGAAATCTCATCTATTCCTGCATGAGGGGAAAAAAGGGTAAATGTTAAAATGTTTTTTTGATAAATACTAAAACATTAAAAAGCAAATGTACAAAGATTTGTGTTGTTGCTTTGAAGCTCCCTCTACAGTTTGAGACATATACATTCCAACCAGCTCTCAAAAGCATTCCGTAACGTACAAGACAGCATCTACCTAATGTCAAGCTAAAGAAAGTAAAGCAATTTACACAGAGGAACTGCACTTTTTTGGGAATTTTGCCTATCGTTCAAAATCCTTATGAGAGACAAGAAGAAAAATTATTTTCTTTTGGCATTTAAATTTTTAATAATCAGCTTGATCTAGGTCAGTGGTTCTTAACCTTGTTGGAGGTACCGAACCCCACCAGTTTCATATGCGCATTCACCGAACCTTTCT
>NC_084548.2:30910000-30917500 GCF_033978685.3 Nerophis lumbriciformis | reverse complement strand
TTATACGGTAAATGTTCCGAAATCTCTTGAATAACTTTTTTTATTATTTACATATCAATTCCATTACAATCAGTTAAGGTCTTGGATTTGCATTTATTCACAGTTTTGATTATTTCCTATTCTGTCATGTCCATTAGGAACATTGGGTTGGGATTTATGCCTATGGTTTCAAGTCCTCAATTGACATAAGATCAGGAATCCTTTCCTCCAGATTTGGACAAAGTAGTTATTAACATTTGAACTACCGGTACTTTGGCCATATTGTAATTTTTTCGTTTCTGTCGTTTATATTGCCTTGCTAAAAATATTTAAGTAATGAATAGTTTAAACATGAACATTTGAGAATATATTTTTATTTACATTTGTTTTGTTATGTTAAATAGGATTGCCGGTAATAATATAACTCACCGTGAATTAAAAATCATTAACGATCTGCTCTGCTTACATTAATGTTAATGCTAAATGATTAATTCATGTATTAATGTATGATGTATTCAATTTGATGGAGTTACCCATTTAACATACAAATTTGGCTAAAAAAGTTAATAAAAGTTATTGCTAGATTTTTTAAGAGCATATATAACATGACTGGTCTTGTGATGAAGCAGATACATAGTTTTGGTTTGATATAAAGCGGAATTTAATGTGTGTCATCCAGCTACGCAACTCTCAGGCCCTGATTTTTTGTACATGTAACCTTCATAAATGAGACCTTTGGACAGTAACGTTAGCACCTATGCTTGGGCAAACAAATGACAGGTGTACGGACTAGGCTCCACAAAAGTTAGTTATCTAGTTATGTCATGGCAATGACAGAGACTCGCTTATCCTTATTACAAATAGGGTTGCAATGATTAATTAATTACATTAGAAAACATCCTTAGTTTAAATTCTGTGGCTTTGATTGTTAAAATCTCTAATAACCCCTAATAAAAAGTTCTAAAATACGGACCACATGGAGTGCCTGGAAATTGCAATAGAGGACACCACAGAACAGTGGTGTATGGATGGTGTGAGCTATGTGGCAACAAACAGCAGTTTTTTTAATTGCTAAGATTTAAAATGTGTTTTATATTTGTATACATGTTAAAAGTGCAATTTCAATGTTGACTGAGAACGAAGGTTAAAGCAAGCATATAATACTTGTTTATTTCAACTATTTTCCCTAAATACACATTGTGGAGAGAAAGTGTGTTTTAGCCGATTAATCGAACAACCTATTCAACAGATTAGTCGATTACTAAAATAAATTGATAGCTGCAGCCCTAATTACAAGCCAGTGGACCATCCAAAGTACTTTTAAAGGTGATATTGTTGCACAGTATTAATACTACTACAACTTGTACAACTACCACTACTACATACTGTTGTTGCTTTGACTGACTCAGATCTGATGTAAAACCCACAAAATGCCATCATAACAATTATAATTACCAAGCTGAGCCTTGCAGCTTTCAATGGTCTTGTCAAGGCTCCTGGTGGGTCTTTTTGGTGTGGGTAGGGTGGCTGACACCACTTGCTGCTGTTGCTGCTGCTGTTGCTGCACAGTCTCACTTAGCTCTTTCAGGTCCATCTCAGCTTTTACTCGATCTGAAGAGAAGTTCATGTCTGGCATGAGTATTGGTATTTGTGACATTGGGAATATGGCAAATGTTTATGGTGCTGACCCAAGTTGAGATTGAGGATGCCTCCTGTTGATGCAGGCCTCTCCTGCTTGGACACCAGTCCAGGGTTGAGGGGCTTTGGGCTGCCTGTCAGGCTGCCTGCTGGACCAACCTTCCCTGAGACAGGAGATGCTGTAAATTACAATCAAGTGTATGTTTATACATGAGCATTAATAATTATTATTTTATTGTATCTGTTTAAAATAAAAAGAGACTATGACTTGCAAGTATAGTCCATAGATTCCTCTCCAGTGCTATAGTGGAAGGTCGAGTTCCGACTAGTCTTTTCCAAATCCTGCTCTCCATCAGACCCGGTGTGGACTGAAGAATTGGTGCTCATCGGGGAACGAGGCATGTCTGTCATAGACACCCTCCGACACATACTACTGGGTGTGGAACTCTTTCCAAGGACCATCTTTGGAGATGCAGTTAGATCAAAGTTAAAGCGAAGTTTATCAAGTTTCTCGGTTTTTACAGTGCCAGCACTGGGGTTGGAAGGGTCCAGCAGCATTTGAAGCTGGTTGTTGGGCGTGTAGGGAGTCCGGAATGGCGCATAATTGAAAACTCCAAATTTTTTTCGAATGTTTTCCACATAAACCTCCATTTCTTGCATGGCACTGTTAAAAATGCTCTTAGTCTTTTTCACTGAGAAAGGGATCTCTTTGGACATGAGGTAGCAGTTATTGATGGGGACCCAGGCTCTACATAGACAGAATGGCACAATTAATATAACTGAACATCCCAAATACAAGCAATCCACTGCTCTCAGAAGTTTAGTTCACCTGTCATGTTGCCCAAAGAACCGTGCGTCTACCTGCCCATCCTTTTCTCGAAGTGCTTTTGCTGGCCAGAAAGGGAAGCCTTTCAATTTAGCCCAAACCAGGGTGTGAGGCTGACTCTATTTGGTGACAAAAAACCACATTGAAAATACATATTAAAACAAACACCTCTTTATTGTACTTAAATTAATGCAATAACGTACACATGGCTCACAGAACCAATTGTCTCTTTTTTGGCAGGACGACAGGTAGCACTCAGGACATACTTCTATCTCGTTCATCTAGAAAAAGCAAAGTCCAATAAAAGACACGTTAAATTACAAAACATAAAAATAATAATGCATGTATACAGGTAATAATATGTAAACATTGCATATTTACCTCATGCTCACATATCTTGACAATGACTTTTGCAGTTGCTGTTAATTTGTGATTACCTGGAATAAATTCATTAGCACAAGTTGTGACTTTAGTATCTTCATTGACATAAAAGACGAGTTGTTAAAGTATGTCAGTGGTCTACCTCCATTATAAATTATGCAGTTGTGTAAGATCCACTTCATATCAGCCAGAAAGGCTTCAGTGCAGCCAAACATTTTCTTTTTGATGTTCTGTTTATTAAAAGGAGAAAAAGACAGTTGCGATAATTCATACATGATGAAAACACTTCATCTGAAAAATAAAACTACCTTCTCTAAAGTAGACAAGTCCATGGGGTGAAAAATGTACTCCGCATAGTCAGGGTGCTGTTCTAAGGAAACTGGCTTCTGAAAAGGCTCTGTCTGCTTGGATTGAACAAATAAGGAGAAAAGAAACAAATGCATCAGACCGTGTTTGATATGATATTTAATTTGCTGCAATTATAATAGCATTTTAACTTTACAACTTACCCCAGGTTGTTTAATCTTTTGGAGTGCAAATTTGAGCAAGTAAGAGAGTTGGTCAATATTCAGCATTGTCATTGCTTTGCTCTGTGTTTCAATGCATTCGGCAACTGTTATTTTCTGTAACGACAACACACATTTAATTAATGACTGACAATTAATAAGCAAAGAACCACAACAAATCCTCAATAGATTTGGGGATTTAACATTTCTACAGCTTGTTTCCTGTACAAAATGTTTGATGTCCAAAATAAGCGACTCATTTAAATGTACTTCTACAAGTATTTCCTAGACTACAAAAACAAAACTGCCGTCGGAGCAAGAAACAAGTTAATTTACAGAAGCTTTTTGTGCTCTATTGTGACAATGACAAGTACTTAAATTAGAGATTCAGCAATCCAATACTGAAAGAATGTTGCTCAGATACTGGAACTGGAATAAAGGACACCTCTCCCAATTACCACAGGGCATGGTTTTGGAACAGTTTTTCTGGAATTGCTGCATCCCCACTTTAAATCCAACAGTTTGTACTGTAATTTTCGTACATCCACACACTGACACACGTATCCACTGAGATACCTCACACTCGGGACAGAACCAGTCGCCCTCAGGCTCAGCTGGTAGTTTGAGGCACTTGGCGTGGTACACCCTGGGACAGAGCTCACAGCAGAGCACCTGACCCTCACGGTGGCACAGCCAGCAGTAGAAGTCATTCCTGCCGTCCTGCGGTACAACATCAACAGGGTCTGTGGTGAGTGCTGGCTGCTTCATATAGTAAAAGGGACCATGTCTTAGCTCTGACTGAAATGCAGGCAAGAGAAAAAGGGGGGCAGATTTCAAAACACACGCAGGAACACAAAAAGGTGCAGTGCAACAAAAACAAGGCAGGAATACAATAAGATAAGCCTGTAAGCAATGACAGAAAATGAACTCTCAAGCAACTAATCTCAATATCTGGTCAAGTGACTGTTTCAACTGTGAGTCAGACAACTTGTTCAACAGGTTTATGGTTTGAGTTGTGTAACCATTACTGTGGATCTTTTCGCATTCGTAAATGGCCCTTTTGTTTCAGTGAAGCCACAATTCATGACACTCAGCAACTACTGGATGAACGCAAAAACAAGTTGGCCCCATAATGCCATGCTACAGTTGGCCAGAAGGCCTCATTTGCGGAGAAGATCTGGCTCGGTTGGTCATGGACACCAAGTCAACAATAAATATACATTAGGAAGATTGATCACGCATCCGTAGTTAGACTGCATGTTTAAGTCTAGGGTTACCATAAATTTGTGCTGATGTTCGAAACCAAGATGGAGACACTTCATTCTCAACTATGAGCCGTCTGCAATTTGTAATTAAGTGCGGACCTTTTTTAATACAAACATATTTGATAAATTATACTTTAATCCAAAGAGAGTCATCAAGGTTTTTCCGTTTGTGATAATTTAGGAGATATGAGCGAATTGTCAAATGATATGGCCCTATTTTTTACATGTAATTTTGATTAAGTTAATCATCAATTTCTTAAAGAGGAACTGCCCTTTTTTTTTAAAATTTTGTCAATCATTCACATTCCTTATGTGAGACAAGCACCCATGTTTTTCTCTTTTTTTGCATTCTAACTTGTAAAAAAACGCAAGCAAAAGTCAGCTAACAATGGAGGTAATGGGATTCGTTCTACTCTGCCTATAAAGCCCTCTGAAAAACATCCAAAAACCTCCATTAATGTTTTATATACACCCTGTGTGTATAAATGTAATGTAGCAACAGGCCATTCATAATAACATGTAACATTTACGTATTTTGGTCATTTTAAGCATACGGCGGCATATTAATTTCACAGATGCATCACAGCATTCGCTTTTGCCTTCAAAAGCAACAACTACTGATCATGGCAGACTTCATGAGAGACGACAACGACTACTTCAGGACAAATGATGATCATGAACCTTCACTTACTGTACAATGTCTGCTCTCAATGGGATGCCAACTGATGGGATGTTTAATTCTTCACGTTTAAATTAAGAATTAATCATAATCCTCATGCTGGTAAACAAAGAAAAGGTGGGCGCAAATTAGCGTCTTTTCATGTCTGTCTCGCCCTATAAACTGAATGTCAAACTTTATGGCCACAACCTTCTACTATTCAAGTGAGAGGCAATATAGAATTAACTTTTACCAACTCAGAGGCAATGCAGAAGCAGCTGACCGGCTCAGTATGTCAATAGCTGCTTAAGCTAGTTACCGCTCTGTGATCACGGCGTTAGCGCTTATAATAACAATATCACTAAAACTTGGTTAATATGCAGGTCACATGATGTAAACAGAGTATTGTTGCCGTTTTTTAAAATGTTTTTTAAGAAGATTTTACGGGTGCAATAGAGTACTCCCATTTGCTGCACTGTTGGCCACCTCGATCTTTTCCTTATATTACTACTTAGAATGCATTGAAAAAATGTGTTCTTGTCTTACATTGGGATTGTGAATCATAGGCAAAATAATAATAATAAAAAAAAGATGAGTTCCCCTTTAACAATTTGCAACGAAATTTACTGAATGCTAGTACCGGTAGGTTTTTTTTATGCAAGAAGAGAACATGAAAAATCAGCTTGCTTGGTTTGACTTAAGTATAAAAGTGGGTAATGTGAAAACTCGGTGCCAGGGTGAGACCAGTTTACATTGCCTCTTTTTCAACATGCAATACACATAATTACCTAATGTAGCTTAAATTTAGGGAGTACATGAGTATGAAATTAACTATAAAAATGGATGTGACTGAACCAAAGTTGATGTCACATGTCAGAAGCCTCGAAACACATATTGCAGCTGCAAAATGTTAATAGGAAATATCACTTTGCATTGACCATGCCATTACCAAAGAATAAATCGAGTGTCACAGCAGGTCACACACTATATTGCGTCCTGGTTTATAGTAGTGGTAAAATAATACAACAATCATTGGCAAAACCAGCAGCCACTAAGGCCCCGTTTACACTAAGCCAGATAAGGTTATCCATGGTAAATCACACCTAACCTTATCCGTGTCCCCACACAACAGTGCCACCATTTAAGAACCACCTCCGTCCGCCGGCGCAACACGGCCTAATATGCATGTGCGGAAAATGCGCACGTCATAGTCACCTCCAGTGTTGCTTTGTGTGCAAGTTCTTAAATTTAACTTATCGGAACAATATCCAGTGTTGTGGTATTTCAATTAACTGGAATCCAGTGTGCAGTGGGGCCCTATTATAGTGAATCACACCTGAGCCATCATAAATTAAACAAATCTTTAATAAACACGTAAAAGTACACAATGTGACAAAGAACATTTGACAACAATCAATCTCAGGATCTAGATATCTGGTCAGGACACTCCTCACTCTTTTGCCTTCACCTTCATTGTCCATTCGTTTTTGGTGACTTTATATACTCTAGACCTAGACGTTGAGTCCGCGACATACATTGCGGACAATAACTGATACAGTCTGCTTTGCAAGTCCAAAAACATTCGCCGTTTTCTGTAGTCTTTCCTCAACGACCAGGTAATACAAAGCACACGCTACCTTTTTTATCACATCCACAGGAGCTAGCATTCTCGTTGTCTCTCCTTCGACAAATGGACAAAGTTTTTCGGTAAGTCGAATCACAGCTGACCCGCACATTCGAAAGGGGCTTAAACAATAGTTTAGTGTGGTTGAAACGGAGTTTAGGCTAAATAATTATTCGTTTAAAGGGTTATCTGGCTTAGTGTAGACATAGCCTAAGATGTGTAAAATGTGTGCCACAACAAAAAAGGAAGTTATGAATTGAATTTGAATCACCTAATTATACCCAAAGTCGGGTGTAGTAGGATATACTCCCAGGGAAAAACTGTAACCCCCTAGCATATTACTTGAGAACCTGCCGGGTCTAAAGACTGGAGTCCCCTTACCTGGTCTTTGTTGCTCATGGCCCCAGGCTTCTTCTTTTTCTTGAGCGGGCTGGGGGAGGTGTCCGACGGAGAATGTCCATTGGAGGAGTGGGTGGGACTTGACGCCTTCCTCTTCTGTGGTGCAAGGGAGCTTTCTGCCGACCCTGATGAATCAGGGGCTATAGATGCAGAGATGCAAACAAATCATCATACAACAGGCAGCATGGCTCGTGACACTCTATAGAAGGGGTCTAAAGCCGGTA
>NC_084548.2:30892500-30905000 GCF_033978685.3 Nerophis lumbriciformis | reverse complement strand
TATATATATATATATATATATATATATATATATATATACACACACACACACACACACACACACACACACACACACACACAGACAGTGTATATGTATACACTAGGGTTGTGTATTAGTATGGTACCGCGATACTAATCATATTCGGTCCTCTACTGCCTCTAAAAAGTTCAGGTCCCCCACCCGTCTTCGTCGTCGTCACGTCGTGTAATGCAGACGAGCATGTTCGGCAGTGCACAATCACGAAGTACTTACAAGCCCCGTTTCTATATGAGTTGGGAAATTGTGTTAAATGTAAATATAAACGGAATACAATGATTTTCAACCCATATTCAGTTGCATATGCTACAGAGACAACATATTTCATGTTCAAACTGATAAAAAAATATTTTTTTTGATGAATGCTCATCAAACACTTATTTGGAACATCCCACAGGTGAACAGGCAAATTGGGAACAGGTGAGTGCCCTGATTGGGTATAAAATTAGATTTCATGAAATGTTCAGTCATTCACAAACAAGGATGGGCGAGGGTCACCACTTTGTCAATAAATGCGTGAACAAATTGTTGTACAGTTTAAGAAAAACCTTTCTCAACCAGCTATTGCAAGGAATTTAGGGATTTCACCATCTACGGTCCGTAATATCATCAAAGGGTTCAGAGAATCTGGAGAAATCACTGCACGTAAGCAGCTAAGCCCGTGACCTTCGATCCCTCAAGCTGTACTGCATCAACAAGCGACATCAGTGTGTAAAGGATATCACCACATGGGCTCAGGAACACTTCAGAAACCCACTGACAGTAACTACAGTTGGTCGCTACATCTGTAAGTGCAAGTTAAAACTCTCCTATGCAAGGCGAAAACCGTTTATCAACAACACCCAGAAACGCCGTCGGCTTCGCTGGGCCTGAGCTCATCTAAGATGGACTGATACAAAGTGGAAAAGTGTTCTGTGGTCTGACGAGTCCACATTTCAAATTGTTTTTGGAAACTGTGGACCAAAGAGGAAAAGAACCATTCGGATTGTTATAGGCGCAAAGTTGAAAAGGCAGCATCTATGATGGTAACCCCGTTTCCATTATGGGTTGGGAAATTGTGTTAGATGTAAATATAAACGGAATACAATGATTTGCAAATCCTTTTCAACCCATATTCAATTGAATGCACTACAAAGACAACATATTTGATGTTCAAACTCCATCCATCCATCCATTTTCTACCGCTTATTCCCTTTGGGGTCGCGGGGGGCGCTGGAGCCTATCTCAGCTACAATCGGGCGGAAGGCGGGGTACACCCTGGACAAGTCGCCACCTCATCGCAGGGCCAACACAGATAGACAGACAACATTCACACTCACATCCACACACTAGGGCCAATTTAGTGTTGCCAATCACACGTGCCAAAGTAGTTGGGAAAGGGCATGTTCACCACTGTGTTACATGGCCTTTCCTTTTAACAACACTCAGTACACGTTTGGGAACTGAGGAGACATTTTTTAAGCTTCTCTGGTGGAATTCTTTCCCATTCTTGCTTGATGTACAGCTTAAGCTGTTCAACAGTCCGGGGGTCTCCGTTGTGGTATTTTAGGCTTCATAATGCGCCAAACATTTTCAATGGGAGACAGGTCTGGACTTCAGGCAAGCCAGTCTAGTACCTGCACTCTTTTACTATGAAGCCAAAATGATGTAACACGTGGCTTAGCATTGTCTTGCTGAAATACAGGTAAAAGCCAGTAAATTAGAATATTTTGAAAAACTTGATTTATTTCAGTAATTGCATTCAAAAGGTGTAACTTGTACATTATATTTATTCATTGCACACAGACTGATGCATTCAAATGTTTATTTCATTTAATTTTGATGATTTGAAGTGGCAACAAATGAAAATCCAAAATTCCGTGTGTCACAAAATTAGAATATTGTGTAAGGCTAATACAAAAAAGGGATTTTTAGAAATGTTGGCCAACTGAAAAGTATGAAAATGAAAAATATGAGCATGTACAATACTCAATACTTGGTTGGAGCTCTTTTTGCCTCAATTACTGCGTTAATGCGGCGTGGCATGGAGTCGATGAGTTTCTGGCACTGCTCAGGTGTTATGAGAGCCCAGGTTGCTCTGATAGTGGCCTTCAACTCTTCTGCGTTTTTGGGTCTGGCATTCTGCATCTTCCTTTTCACAATACCCCACAGATTTTCTATGGGGCTAAGGTCAGGGGAGTTGGCGGGCCAATTTAGAACAGAAATACCATGGTCCGTAAACCAGGCACGGGTAGATTTTGCGCTGTGTGCAGGCGCCAAGTCCTGTTGGAACTTGAAATCTCCATCTCCATAGAGCAGGTCAGCAGCAGGAAGCATGAAGTGCTCTAAAACTTGCTGGTAGACGGCTGCGTTGACCCTGGATCTCAGGAAACAGAGTGGACCGACACCAGCTGGACTGCTGCTGAGTGGTCCAAAGTCATGTTTTCTGACGAAAGCAAATTTTGCATTTCCTTTGGAAATCGAGGTCCCAGAGTCTGGAGGAAGACAGGAGAGGCACAGGATCCACGTTGCCTGAAGTCTAGTGTAAAGTTTCCACCATCAGTGATGGTTTGGGGTGCCATGTCATCTGCTGGTGTCGGTCCACTCTGTTTCCTGAGATCCAGGGTCAACGCAGCCGTCTACCAGCAAGTTTTAGAGCACTTCATGCTTCCTGCTGCTGACCTGCTCTATGGAGATGGAGATTTCAAGTTCCAACAGGACTTGGCGCCTGCACACAGCGCAAAATCTACCCGTGCCTGGTTTACGGACCATGGTATTTCTGTTCTAAATTGGCCCGCCAACTCCCCTGACCTTAGCCCCATAGAAAATCTGTGGGGCATTGTGAAAAGGAAGATGCAGAATGCCAGACCCAAAAACGCAGAAGAGTTGAAGGCCACTATCAGAGCAACCTGGGCTCTCATAACACCTGAGCAGTGCCAGAAACTCATCGACTCCATGCCACGCCGCATTAACACAGTAATTGAGGCAAAAGGAGCTCCAACCAAGTATTGAGTATTGTACATGCTCATATTTTTCATTTTCATACTTTTCAGTTGGCCAACATTTCTAAAAATCCCTTTTTTGTATTAGCCTTAAGTAATATTCTAATTTTGTGACACACGGAATTTTGGATTTTCATTTGTTGCCACTTCAAATCATCAAAATTACATGAAATAAACATTTGAATGCATCAGTCTGTGTGCAATGAATAAATATAATGTACAAGTTACACCTTTTGAATGCAATTACTGAAATAAATCAAGTTTTTCAAAATATTCTAATTTACTGGCTTTTACCTGTAAGCAGGGGCGTCCATGGTAACGTTGCTTGGATGGCAACATATGTTGCTCCAAAACCTGTATGTACATTTCAGCATTAATGGCGCCTTCACAGATGTGTAAGTTACCCATGCCTTGGGCACTAATACACCCCCAGACCATCACAGATGCTGCCTTTTCAACTTTGCGCCTACAACAATCCGGATGTTTCTTTTCCTCTTTGGTCCGGAGGACACGACGTCCACAGTTTCCAAAAACAATTTGAAATGTGGACTCGTCAGACCACTTTTCCACTTTGTATCAGTCCATCTTAGATGAGCTCAGGCCCAGCGAAGCCGACGGCGTTTCTGGGTGTTGTTGATAAACGGTTTTCGCCTTGCATAGGAGAGTTTTCACTTGCACTTACAGATGTAGCGACCAACTGTAGTTACTGACAGTGGGTTTCTGAAGTGTTCCTGAGCCCATGTGGTGATATCCTTTACACACTGATGTCGCTTGTTGATGCAGTACAGCCTGAGGGATCGAAGGTCACGGGCTTAGCTGCTTACGTGTAGTGAAGTGATTTCACCAGATTCTCTGAACCCTTTGATGATATTACAGACCGTAGATGGTGAAATCCCTAAATTCCTTGCAATAGCTGGTTGAGAAAGGTTTTTCTTAAACTGTTCAACAATTTACTCACGCATTTGTTGACAAAGTGGTGACCCTCGCCCCATCCTTGTTTGTGAATGACTGAACATTTCATGGAATCTACTTTTATACCCAATCATGGTACCCACCTGTTCCCAATTTGCCTGCTCACCTGTGGGATGTTCCAAATAAGTGTTTGATGAGCATTCCTCAACTTTATCAGTATTTATTGCCACCTTTCCCAACTTCTTTGTCACGTGTGGCTGGCATCAAATTCTAAAGTTAATGATTATTTGCACAAAAAAAAAATGTTTATCAGTTTGAACATCAAATATGTTGTCTTTGTAGCATATTCAACTGAATATGGGTTGAAAATGATTTGCAAATCATTGTATTCCGTTTATATTGACATCTAACACAATTTCCCAACTCATATGGAAACGGGGTTTGTATAATGTAAATCAAATATTAGCAGTAACATATATTTATTAAAGACAAACATGTTGCCTGAGTGGACATTCTTAACAACCTAGAATTTGTGTAGACAGTTGACACAAGTTTCTAATGGCCCTGAGACATACCTTTCGATCGTGCAGATGCATCCATCCCTTCTACCACATTCGACTCTGTCTTTATCTCCTCCTCAGCCAGACTGATGAGCACGGCCGGCGACACATAAAGAGATGCAAACACAAAGTCAGAAAGGGTGTTCAATAACCATGGTGGCATTAACAGTAAACAAGTGGAACACCACCTAAGGCACCCAGATCCCAGAGGATCTGTCAATAGGGACTTGCCAGGTTTCCATTTTTATTACAAGTGAAGCTCCAACCATTTAATATTGTGCAAAGGTTTGTTTGTTCCAGCAATTAGATTTACAAGGGAAAACTAATATATGACATAGACTCATAACACGGAACTGAAGACTTCTTTTGATCTTATTTTGATGATTATGGCTTACAGCTTAAGAGAACCTCAAATTGAAAACCTCAGAAGATTTGGGGTTTTCAAAAACTGTAAGCCATGATCATCAAAATTATAAGATATATTCCACTTTGCATATAATTAGTTTATATCGCATATTAGTTTCACATTTGAAGTTGAATTACTGACATGAATGAACTATTGTACAATACTCAAATTATTCGCTTTCATAGCCTACAGGACCATATGGACGTTTACATCCTTTCCACATCACCAATAACAAACAAGACAGAATGTGTTCTTTGTACAGAAAGAGAATGGCAACAGTCTCCATGACAACGTTTCTATGTCTCCACATACAGAATGAGAAACACAGATTTTTAAACAGCCCTTGTGGCTCTGTCTTTCAAAAGATATAACCGTTGACACTTTGTGCAGCATACCTTTATTTTATTTTTTTCCAATAGTAGGACTCCTATAGTTACTCAGAGGAAAAATAGTCCTCTAAACATGTCCAGCCTCTGAAGGAACAATACCTGTGGCTTAGAGGACAATTCTTAACAAAAAAGGCAGAAAAGCTAAATATATCTTACCCTTAATTTGTGGCTTAAATTATCTTCTTTTTTTTTTTAAAGAAACAGACCACAGTTGATATTTGGATATTACTGCCAGAACACACACACACACACTGACTTGAAGTGGCCATGTTTATCCCAACCATCACTGCAAAATCTCTTTTATAAGTCTTGAGCATTTCTTAAAGTGCTTTGGACCAAGGTAATTTTATTAATTTGTGAGCCCACAAATTAAAACTTACCCAAATGACCATCTTGTGGGTCAAACACTTGACCGGTTCAAAGACTAGCTTAGGCCATACCTGTTGACATTTTCATTTAAAAATACTGGAAACTTCACTAAAAATACAGAGAAATTGTGGGCTGTGGTTTCATGCTAGTGCAAAGAAAGTACTTTTATTTTGAAGGTTTGACTTACAGGTTTATGTCAAACGCCTTTTCGGCCCCACCGTTGCAGAGCGAACCCCTAAGCTGTGCTGCTTTCATAAAAGTTAAAATACGGAACAAATAAGAGGAACAATTAAAACGGGGGTTTTCCGTGAAAAACGGAAGATATGCCTCCAGCTATTTGTTTACTGGTCCGCATGATGAGTTTACAGGGTACAATCCAGAGGTCAAACACCTTTCTAAGATAAGGTTTTTTGCACTTCTGTTAACAAAAGGAACGTTCCTCACATTCCCTTATCCACCCTAAGAAAATATATTCCACACAAAATTGACCCAACCTTTCAATTGTCTCAACTGAAGGCTTTTATGTGTCAGAACTGACAATCTACGGAAGATCAAATGATATGCATTAAACCACACTACTTAAGCTCTTCGTCAAACTAGATCAACAACCATTGACAAGAATGCTCTTTATTTTAACTCATACCTTATAAACTTGCATGACAATATTGTCTCAAACAGGACCAATAAGGCTTGAGCAGTTCCTTTAAAACTGTGTTGTATTGGGTATCTAATTTAAGCCCGCCAACCGTCTCACACACACACACAAACACCCGCACACACACCCCAAACCCTCCAGGGCCTTCTTCCGGACTGAGTGAACAAACCATGAAAATAAGAAAATGTTAGCCAAGTCCTTCTGCTACATACAGCAAAGTCTTAAAAATAGAGAGCATTTGCCATCGCCGGGCAATTCAGAGCAGCTGGACAAAAGGCCTGTGCCCCCTAGAAAGCCATTGCAAGACATTCCTGACAGAAGCATGAAGGCAGGATGTGAAAACGTGTGATTATCCAAGGAGCACTGTTAGATCAGGAGCTATGATCCATCACATGAGCAGGCGGATAAATCCTCAGCTGATTCTGGCATAAAGTCCACACAGGCGCACATTGGAAAAACACTAACAGAATTCCACTGTGCAAGCCATACCTGACGGATAAAAAGGAAACAACCCTGACTCAGTGCCTCTATATTCCACTCCTGTGAGAGACGAGCAGGGTTCTCTGGTCACAGAAAATGGAGGCCACAGCTCGCTCCCCTCCCCCTCTCCCAATGCCCCCCATCCCCCACTCCTAGGCTCACACTCAGACACTGGCACATCCATGCAGGAGGACCAGGGAGATTTGTCCAGATAGCAATCCAGCATTATAAAATAATATACAACAGGATCACCCATGAAGGAACAAAAGATAAAATAACATCCAACAAAATCAGAAGCCTTATCTTTCATCTTTCATTCTGCAAAGCTGCAACAGTTACATTTCATTTTGAAGAAGAAGGCCTTTGATTAGACTGCTACAACACAGCACATTTGTTCAGTCAAAAAAGCCAAATACTGAAGAAATGCTCTCTAAAAAAACAGCAGATCAGCCTGGAAAGGCGTGCTTGGGAAGTACATGGGATTTCTATCATGATCTGAAAACATCCAAGCACCCTGCAACACAAAACCCCAGGGAGATTATTAGGTCTGCAGAAAGAAACAAATGCCTCCTGCTTTTTCAAGACTAACAATGACATGCAGACAAAAGAAAACAGACCTTTGCAATTGTACCTATCTTATTTTAATAGTGAATTAGGCAAGTATGTTGTAGCATGGTAGCATGAACACAACATCTCATTAGCAAAGTGCAGGCTGCCTGTATAGTATTTGTTGAAGAAAATGAAATTGACCTGAGTTTTATAAAGAGGTTGAATCAAAAATGGCTGTGGAATTTTCCAGGAGGCCCTTCTCGCTGCTGCTCTCCCTCTGATTGTCAATCTTTAACCTCGGCTACAGCTGCAATTCGCTGGAGGGCCAACAGGGTGGAACATTATTGGTTGGCTGAGTTATGCCGCACGGATCACAGTGTGCCGGCTCCCCTCTTTCTCTTCAAAATATTTTTTTGCTGCAATGCAGACATTTTCCCCTTTGCATAAGACAGTGTATTTACCTTCAGTGCAACATGCCCTTCTTGATTAAATCAAAGGGGACTTTAAAAGTCATTTGGGAGATTTATTTGTGGATGTCTCTGTGGTTGTGCTATACTCCCGCAGGTGGAAAAATAAGGCTCAAATGATGTGTTGCCAACACTATGGTGCTACATACTGCAGACATTTAAATCAGTGCAACATTGCCGTCTGGTAGCTGACATCTATTCATCATTGGAGGTTATGGCCTGCTTTTCAGAACATCCACTGTGTTGAGCTGATTTAGGCCTTGCTCGAACGATAACATTTGCGTTTCGTTTTGCTGCCGGATTGATAAAAGGAACACGTTCACACGATGTATCAACAACACTGGGTTAATGATGTAAAACAATGCCTCGCCACAAGTGGCGCTGTAAGCAGACAGACAGAGCGACCAGGAACACCAAAACGACAAAAGAAGACAAAAAAGCGCAGAAAAAAAGAGACTTGTGTATGGAAACATGATGACAGACAGAAGGAAAAAAAGGACTTATCTCATGTGACGTCACTAAAGCCCTCGTCTGATTACAAACAAGTTAAAAGGAGGACCAGAGTAAATACAAATGCTGTTAATTCTGGACATCAAAGTGGCCGCAGACGTGTGGACCTAATATGTTTCCAACTCTATGAGGAAATCTGGACAAAATCGGCAGCTGGCAACCACCACTGGATATCGATTACCTCAATCGTGGCGAAGTTGGGAGAGTGGCCGTGCCAGCAATCTGAGGGTTACTGGTTCAATCTCCACCTTCTACCATCCTAGTCACGTCCGTTGTGTCCTTGAGCAAGACACTTCACCCTTGCTCCTGATGGGACTGGTTAGCACCGTGCATGGCAGCTCCCGCCATCTGTGTGTCAATGTGTGTGTGTGAATGGGTGAATGTGGAAAATAGTGTCAAAGCGCTTTGAGTTCCTTAAAAAGGGTAGAAAAGCGCTATACAAGTACGACTCATTTACCATTTACCATCTATAAGACCTGCCTCAATCTCCAAATTCCCTTGAGTATTTTTATGCAGCAACTACAGTTTGCCTCTTGCAGTGGTCAACCAACACAGAAATTTGCTTGGGTAGGTTTGATCATACTTTAATCTTGACAAGCTAACTGCTATGGGCAATATGCTATGCTCGATCAGAGTTAGCGAGCACGATGTAACATTCTATATGTTAAGTTTCGGTGCATATTCTTTTTGTTGGTATATTGTTAATATTTCCTAACAGTGTGTCCCTTGAGGTGAATATACATTATAAATTGTTAACTTTGTTTACACAGACACGACAACTGCGGAGCGCACAGAATGACAAAAGTGTCGGAAGGAGGTGCAGGAGAAGGCGATAATAAAGAATGTGATGATGGAGATTTGTGTATAGATTACAGTAGGACTGCAGCTATCGAATATTTTAGTATTAATTTTTTCAATTAATAAGTAATCGGATTAAACACACCTAATGGTCTCAATGGGTATTTAAAGTTCCAGGCACTTCATATGGTCCGTATTTGATCAATTTTAATAGTTACATTCAATCAACTGATTGATCAAAGCAATAGAATATGAGTCAAAGCTTTTTTCTAATCAGATTAAATCGATCGAATCGATTAATTGTAGAAGCTATATACACAAGCTATGACAGTCACAGTAATACACAATAGTACAGTATATGATATGATATGGCCTCACCTGCCATCATGGAAAAGAAAAATAATGTAAAAAGAAAAAAAATTAATTAAATTGTTATATGTATTCAGTGATTATACTATAAAGTTATTTTCCATTTAACTTCACCAGTTTTAGATTATTTTTATTCAAAATCGCTGAATTTTCACATTTGCCGTTCAAATACTGAGAAGAGATTGTGCGGTGATCAGCAGCCAGTTGAGGCACGTCACTCAGTTGTGCCTCAACATGGATTGCGGACTCGACTAACTACTGGCCTGCTGTGCAGTGAGACCGTATTGCTATATGAATTATATTATACATTTCCATAGTTTAGTTAGCTGAGGTATATAATGTACAGTGTATTTTGTCAACAACTGTATGTGTGTAAAGTATTTCTTGTGCTGAGCAATCATAAAACTGCTGCGAAGACGCACTGTGTGAGGCTCGCAGTAATCCTGCCTCCTGGTGCCGGTTAATGCACCCCCGCCGCAGAATGCACCCCCCCGACGGGAGCGCCACACCAACCAAAGCCCACACCCAAACCCTCCCCGTGCAAGACCGAATCCACCCAAAAAAAGTCACTTAACAAGAAGCCAAAAAGTGCAAAAACAACAATGCTCGCGCCGGAGGAGCCGTAAACGACTGCAGGGACACAACATTAGGTACACCTGCAGACTGCAGCACGGATTTCATATTTCATTCATTCACAACTCCTCCAACACGAACACCACTGTTCCCGCACTTATAAGTAAAGGTAAGACCATAATAACGTTTGTTTAATTAAGTGTGCTTTTTTGTGTGCTTTAACTAAACTTTAACTTTACACATACAAACTTTGTATGTGTAAAGTTAAAGTTTAGTTAAAGTACCAATGATTGTCACACACACACTAGGTGTGGTGAAATTTGTCCTCTGCATTTGACCCATCCCTTGATCACACCCTGGGAGGTGAGGGGAGCAGTGGGCAGCAGCGGCGCCGTGCACGGGAATCATTTTTGGTGATTTAACCCCCAATTTCAACCCTTGATGCTGAGTGCCAAGCAGGGAAGAATGATGGTATGAGCTTTTAAACATAACCCGTTAACTGCTGCCAATCAAATGGTGAATAAGATACTCTTTAGGGTTCATATGTTTGTAAATCTACTGTGATGAAGTCAGTGCCTCACCAGCCATCAACCTCACCGCACGTCACTGACATATACACAGTATACATGTCAGGTGATTTAACTAAGTAATCTCTGTCTTTCCGATAAACTGTCACTACACCTGGGTAAAACAGAGTCCATCCTATTTGGGTCCAAGCACAACCTAGGTCAATCCCCGGGCTTTATGATTAAAGCAGGTGATACTATAATCACCAGCAAAGACGAGGTAATTTACCTAGGTCAGGGGTAGGGAACCTATGGCTCTAGAGCCAGATGTGGCTCTTTTGATGACTGCATCTGGCTCTCAGATAAATCTTAGCTGACATTGCTTAACACGATCAGTAATTAATAATTCCGCTGGTAATCACAGTGTTAAAAATAACGTTCAAATTATAACCATTCTCATACATTTTAATCCATCCATTCGTTTTCTATCGCACCTGTTCAAGAAGTCGAATTAACGGTAAGAAGTATTTTATTTATTATTGGTTAGCTTCAGAATAACAATGTTATTAAAAAGAATAAGATACTTATTATATTCTAAAAATGTTTGTCTTACCTAAAAATGCACGCAATTAGTTGTTTTCAGTGTTAAAAAATATTATATGGCTCTCACGGAAATACATTTTAAAATATTTGGCTTTCATGGCTCTCTCAGCCAAAAAGGTTCCCGACCCCTGACCTAGGTTGTATATTGGACAACACTCTCTCGGGTGAAAAAATGCCATTAGAAGCAATCACCAAGATCAATAATAAAACTAGATTTTTGGGCAGGATATCTGCATTTATAAACAGGGATACACTTACGACCCTTGCCAGTGCCCTCATACAGTGTCATTTTGACTACGCCTGCACCTCATGGTTCACCAGTATCCCAAATAAAAACGAAACTGCAAACTTCCAAAAACAAGCTGGTGAGACTTCTGCTCAACCTCCCATACTGGACTCACCTAACTCAAGCCCACTTTACCAAATTGGGATGGCTTAGAGTTAAGGAAAGAGTACACCGAATGTGCCTGGTATTCACAATACTCAGAGAAACTGTCCCAAGTACTATTTCACCAGAGTAAGTGATGCTCACAGGTACTACACGAGAGGGAGTTCCTCAGACCTCGTCCCCCCAAATTCAAGACTCTCGTGGGAAAAAATGCATTCTACTATTTTGCCACCCCACAGTGGAATGCACTACCAACAGACCTTAAAATTCGAACTTCCCCACTAAATTATAAAACTGCCATAAAATCATGGCGCAGCTCAACCTCTACCTGATCTGAACCAAAATTGATCCCCAGCAAACTCTTCGAAGCATCAAACAGGTTTATATGTGGTTATAGTGTATATATAGTTTTTCATTCGGTTTTGCACACTCTTGAAGTCAACATGTGCATTGTCATGTACATAGTGTCATGTACATAGTGTATATACCCCCCCATTTTTTGTATATATTGTTTTTCAAATCACCTGACATGCATACTGTGTATATCTACATAATTTATCCATTTTTTTAACGTAATTTTGAATATACATGTTACAAGTTATATATCTTTTATTATTGAATATATCAAATGTGATGAATATTTAATGGACCACAATGGAAACAAGCCTTTTGGCTTTTTGTGCCATCCATTTGCCTTTTTAAAGCATTACATGGATTCAATTATTTAAGATGTCAATAAACTTCTCAATCAATCAATCAATCAATCAATCAATCAATCAATCAAATTAACACCAGCACATGCTGAACAAATGTGTGTGGGTTAATGCTAACAGGGACACAACGGTATGTATAGATCATAAAGCTGCATTACATTTACCTCCAATGCTGGGAAGCTGGGAATGATATCACAGCCGAGTTATGAGCGTTTCAGTAACCAAATCGGAATTCA